>NC_061513.1:42255940-42423097 GCF_022539505.1 Lolium rigidum | reverse complement strand
CGATGCAAGAAGAGATCGTGGCACGGATAAGCAGAGGTTGCAGTTCGACAAGATGTTAGAGGACCACCACAAATTGTTGTACCCAGGTTGTGAAGATGGGCATAGAAAGTTGGGTAGCATATTGGAATTGCTGAAATGGAAGGCAGGGGTCGGTGTGACTGACTCGGGATTTGAGAAATTGATGATAATATTAAAGAAGCTGTTTCCAAGAAATAATGAATTGCCCGTCGGTACATATGAAGCAAAGAAGCTTATCCGCCCTCTAGGATTAGATGTGCGGAAGATACATGCATGCATTAATGATCGTATCCTCTACCGCGGTGAGAAGTACGAGAATTTGAATAAATGTCCGATATGTGGTGCATTGCGGTATAAGATCGGAAAAGATGACCCTGGTGATGTTGAGGGCGAGCCACCCAGGAAGAGGGTTCCTGCGAAGGTGATGTGGTATGCTCCAATAATACCACGGTTGAAACGTTTGTTCAGTAAACAAAGAGCATGCCCGGTTGTTGCGATGGCACATGGAAGAACGTAAGAAAGACGCGATGTTGAGGCACCCCGCTGATGGTCGGCGGTGGAGAAACATCGGGAGAGAGTTCCCGGAGTTTGCAGCTGAGGCAAGGAACTTATACTTTGGTCTAAGTACGGATGGCATGAATCCTTTTGGGGAGCAGAGCTGCGATCTACAGCACCTGGCCCGTGACTCTATGTATCTACAACCTTCCTCCTTGGTTGTGCATGAAGCGGAAGTTCATTATGATGCCGGTGCTTATCCAAGGCCCAAAGCAACCGGGCAACGACATTGATGTGTACCTAAGGCCATTAGTCGATGAACTTTTGGAGTTGTGGGCCAAACCAGGTGTACGTGTGTGGGATGAGCACACCGAGCAAGAATTTGACCTACGAGGGTTGCTATTCGTAACCATCAATGATTGGCCTGCTCTCGGTAACATTTCGGGACGGACGAACAAAGGATACAATGCATGCACACACTGTTTAGATGAGACTGAAAGTAAATATTTGGGAAAAAGCAGAAAAGTTGTGTACCTGTTCAATCGTCGTTACCTTCCGCGCAAGCATCCCTTAAGGAAAAAAGGAAAGCATTTCGATGGCGAGGCAGACCGCCGTCCGAAGCCTGTCCCCGGTAGTGGTGCTGATATATTTGACATGGTCAAGGATTTAAATGTTATCTTTGGAAAGGGTCCAGGCAGTCGACCTGTTCCGAAAGACGCAGACGGACACGCGCCCATGTGGAAGAAGAAATCTATTTTTTGGGAGCTAGAATACTGGAAAGTCCTGGAAGTCCGCTCTCGCAATCGACGTGATGCACCCGACCAAGAATCTTTGTGTGAATATTCTAGGTTTTCCGGGCGTGTATGGAAAGACAAAAGATACACCGAAGCACGGGAGGACCAGGAACTTCATAAAGGACGAAACGGCAAACATCCGGGGCAGTTGTAGGGCCTGCCGCCTACGCTCTTACCAAACAAGAGAAGGAGATCTTTTTGAAGCCCTATTCAGTATCAAGGTTCCGTCTGGTTTCTCGTCGAATATAAAGGGGATAGTAAATATGAAGGAGAAAAAATTCCAAAACCTGAAGTCCCATGAGCTGTCACGTGCTTATGACACAATTGCTTCCGGTTGCATTGAGGGGACTTCTACCGGAAAATGTTCGACTAGCCATTGTGAAGATATGTGCATTCCTCAACGCAATTTCTCAGAAGGTAATGGATCCAGAAACTTTGTCAGGATTACAGGAAGATGTGGTCCAATGTCTTGTCAGCTTCGAGTTGTTGTTCCCACCATCCTTCT
The DNA here is from genome assembly GCF_022539505.1 of Lolium rigidum. Lineage (NCBI taxonomy): Eukaryota > Viridiplantae > Streptophyta > Magnoliopsida > Poales > Poaceae > Lolium > Lolium rigidum. Next base: position 42,421,285 of record NC_061513.1, on the reverse strand, counting down.
TAGAAACATCGTGGGAGTGGATGACAAGACATACATGTCAGAAGATTATAATAAGTTTAAAGAAATTCCGCCCTTCACGGTGAAAATTGACCCAAGCATCTTACTAAATGATGAAGATTCTCCATGGCTACAGCGTAGAAGATCACAACACTAGATGGCGATGTAATAATGTATTCTTCATATATAGTTCCCAAGACAATCTCTACATTTATGTAATAATGAGAACCCTTTCCCCAACACCGTTAGAGGAGACGGAGTATTCTTTCATATAATGTATTCTTTCACGGGCTTGCGGGGAAATTTTTCCGAGGAGCAGCTTCCGAAGATGCCGTAGGGCGTGTGCACCAACGACATCTTCGAGAAGCTGCGCCACGGAGATTTCCCAACCCTTTCCTTCATCCATGGGAATGAAACCGTAGCTTGGCTTGTTGATCTGCTTGGCAAGGCGTATTGATGCTCCTTTTATAGGCACGGCACCGCTTCTACTTTGTCGTGTTCCTTCGACGAGGCGTCGTGCGCTACATGCTTTATCTCATCGAGCGGTGCGTCCACCCACGCTTCCTTATCCTCGCCGACGGCTTTAGTCCCGGTTGCAGCCCACCAACCGTGACAAAAGGTTACCGACGCATCCTTATCCTCGCCGACGGCTTTAGTCCCGGTTGCAGCCACCAACCGTGACAAAAGGTTACCTGCACATCATCCCCCGAGATAAGGCCCTCCTAGATAAGCCTCCCCAGTCTTTTGTCCCGGTTTGAGCCTCCACCCGGGATGAAAGTTTCGCGCGCCACTTCGTTCCCGCCTATTTTCTTCCCGCATTCCCTCCATTTTTCCACTATATATATGTAGGCCTTGGACTCATATCTGCAAACCTCATCACTCTCTCCCATGGCTTCCATCGTATGTCTAACACCCCGGGAGGCGGAGGCGCTTTGCGCCTCGAACTACCCCTGCCCGCCCGGCTACCGCGTCCCGACCGGCCGGTTGCCGAGCGTCGGAGGCGTACCGGTCCCTCCTATCCCCTGTAGGTGTGCCACGCGAGATGGCCATCACGAACCACTACTATTTCGAGCTCACGCCCGAGCGGCGGAGGAATCCCCGGTGGCATCCCGACTACAGCCCGACTTGGGACAGCTTCTTCATCAATCGGCGTGAGAGGGCGGTTGCCGTGTACGAGGAGGACGGCCCGCCATCTTCGAACTTCAACGAGGCCGGCCGTCGGATGTGGTGGCGCGGCCGGACTCTCCGCAGCGTCATGGCCTATCGTGGCCCCCGCCTGCGCTACCCTCAATCCCAGCCCACGCGTGGTCATCCGCCGAGGTTCGACAACCGCGACCCCGATGCTAGCGACGATGACGTCGGCGACTTTGATGACTACAGTGGCGACGTGTATAGGACTAGGCACGACTATGATTGAATGGCTCCAACATTCGAATCTGGCCATGTATCTTATTTTTCAGTTGAGCTCTGTACTTTAATTTCAGTACAATCGTAATAAATTTCGTGTCAACCACTTTATTGAACAAAAACAACCGACAACGAATTTATAAACTAAATTTAAACTAATAGAACCGACAACAACTTTATTGAAATTACAATAAAATAGATAAATTACTAGTCTAGTCTCTACTCGTCGTCGGAGGTTGTCTCCGTCCAAAGGTCATCCCACCGAGGGTCGTTTTCGGTCCAAGTTGTATTCGAGTTCTCGAGCTCGAAGGCGGCGACGGCCCGACGGTGGCGCCTGTTGGACCTTCGTTGTTCCCTAAGGTTAGCAAAGAACGGGTCGGGGGACCGCGCCCTCCACTGGCGCATCAACTGCTTGTCGCGCTCGGCGATGGCGATCCTGCGTTGCACCTGGCGATGCCGGCGACGGTCCTCGTCGGTGACGAGGCACGGCGGTGGCGCGAGGAACTCCGCCTCCTCTAGCGATTCAACATCCGGGAAGTTCATGTCGTGCCCTGGCCGCCGAAAGCGCCACGCCGCCGCGTCGTAAGCGTGCGCCGCCTCCTCCGGCGTGTTGTACGTGCCGAGGGTGAGGCTGAAGCCACCGGCGCGTATCTCGGCGGTGAACCTACCGCTCGGACGCACTCGAACGCCACGGAAACCGGACGCCCCTCGACGACATGGAGGCATCCCGGAGATGAATGAGCGGAGGCGGTGGCGACGTGTGGTTCCGCCCGCACTCGTCGCTCTATATAGCGCACGCGGGGCATGGCACGTGTCAGCGGTGGCTACACGTCGCATGCCGGCGTCGGCGGGGCGAGGCACGTGTCAGCGGTGGCTACACGTCGCACGCCGGCGTCGGCGGGGCGAGGCACGTGGAAGCGGTGGCGACACGTGGCACGGGGACGCGACACGAGTGGCACGGCGGCGGTGCACAGGGGTGAAACATACACGACTATCCGTTTTATATGATGCGAGATGCAAATAGTTATATGGATGTCATATTCATGTTCATTGGATTTTTCTGATCAATTTTCATATATAAAACTTTTCTTTTTGAGTTACCATTTAAAAGTTATTGAAATAATAGTTTTTATTAAAAAAAAAACAGAAAAAATGGGCTCCAGGCCTGATCCGCGTCCAACGGCTCCGGGCCGTTGGATTCAAACGGCCGGAGCCGTTGGATGCGCTTCACGCGGATCGCCTCCCACCCCCTTTTGTCGCGGGTCGAGCCACGGCCCGCGATAAAGGACCCCCTTTATCACGGGTGGTGGCACGACCCGCGATAAAGGGGGCCTTTATCGCGGGCCGTGGCTCGACTCCGCGACAAAGGGGTTAGGTATAAATACCTAACCCCGCGGGCGGAGCCCCCACCCGCGACACCGGAGGCCAGCACTTAGCCAAAATCGCGCCGCCGGGCTGCCGGATTTTCCGTGCCGCCGTCGCATGCTGCGCGCCGTCGCCGCCGTCGATCTCCTGCGCCGCGCCGTCGCCGCCGTAGGCCTCCTCGAGCTCCCTGCGCCGCGCGCCCTCTGCCGCCGTCGATTTCCTCTGCCGCGCGCGCGCGCCGGCCGCCTCCTCGCGACCTCCCCTGCCGCCGCGCCACCGCCGCGCGCCTCCGCCAGATCGAGCTCCTCGCGACCTCCTCTGCCGCCGCGCCGCGCGCCTCGACAGGTAGCTCCGGCGACCTCCTCTGCTGCCGGCGCGTGGCAGTACCGGCGGCCGCGCGCGCCGCTCGCCCCTTTTTTTTTTGATTTCTTAGTTTTCTTGTTAATTAGTTTTTTATGTATTTAATTGGTTAGTTTTTAAGTTAGTTAGTAATTTAGTTAGTTAATAATTTAGTTTATGTATTAAGTTAGTTAATTAGTTTTCTTGTTAATTAGTTTTTTATGTATTTAATTGGTTAGTTTTTAAGTTAGTTAGTAATTTAGTTAGTTAATAATTTAGTTTATGTATTAAGTTAGTTAGTTTTATGTATAAGTTAGTTAGTTTTATGTATAAGTTAGTTAGTTTTATGTATTAAGTTAGTTAGTTTAATTTTATGTATAAGTTAGTTAGTTTTATGTATAAGTTAGTTAGTTTTATGTATAAGTTAGTTAGTTTTACAGGCGCGTGGCAGTACCGGCGGCCGTCTCCTTCTCTTCTCTCCCTCTCGCGAAAACCATCGACGCCGCAAGTCCCCTCTTCTCTCCCTTCTCGCGAACAACCGACGCCGACACCGGCCCTCTCCCTCTCGCAAACACATCTCTCTCCCTCTCGCGAAAATCACCGACGCCGCAACTCCCCTCTTCTCTCCCTCTCGCAAACACATCTCTCTCCCTCTCGCGAAAATCACCGACGCCGCAACTCCCCTCTTCTCTCCCTCTCGCGAAAACCATCGACGCCGCAACTCCCCCTCTCTCTCCCTCTCGCGAAACCACCGACGCCGCAACTCCCCTCTTCTCTCCCTCTAGGGTTAGGTTAGTTTTTGGTTAGCTAGGGTTAGGGTTTGGTTTGGGTTAGAACATGTACTTATCGATTTAATTTTTTTGCAGAAACAATGGATACATTCGAACGGGACTTGGAACAGGGAAGAAATTTTCGCGGACATAATCCGCGATGGTGATGGAGAAGCCGGCGGCTCCGGTGATCATGGAGAAGCCGGCGGCTCCGGTGATCATGGAGAAGCCGACGGCTCCGGTGATCATGGAGAAGCCGACGGCTCCGGTGATCATGGAGAAGCCGACGGCTCCGGTGATGGAGAAGCCGGCGGCTCCGGTGATGACGAGGTATACGATCAGTTGAGGCATTAATGGAATTCTATATGTACTTATGTATATAAATTAACTGATTTTTATTCTCTTAGGCCTCCAAAGATAAGATAGAGAAACGAGGCCCGGCAAAGAAGTTGAGCAAAAAAGACCACTTCACAATTGAAGCTATATCACCGGAAGGCCAACCGGTGGTACCCGCGAGTGTCGGAGTGACATTCAAAAATCAGTGCGGAGTTGTGGTTAGAGATCGTATCCCAATCACTCGTCGGAGAATGGAACAAGACCAAGAATGTGACCGAAAATCAGGTTGCCGATAGGTACAAAGACACACTTTTCAGCGACCTCATGGCACATTTCACTTTGCCAGATTTGGGATCGGAGTCTGAGAATGCTAAGCAGCGGGCGCTAGTGAAGAAATGGGCTCTTAAGAAGATGGGGGAAATTTTCCGGGCGTATAAGAACCGGTTATGGCAAAATTATAAGAAAGACAAGAAGCCTCCATTATTCGAGAACTACCTAGCGAAGCAGGAGCATAACTGGGAAGAATTTGTGAGGTACAAAGAATCAGAGGAGGTTGTGAACTCGTCAACGAAAAACAAGAAGAATGCAAGCTTAAAGGAATATCACCATCATACGGGGCGAGGGGGCTACGGAGGGGCCATGCCTAAGTGGGATGCACAAGAGGCTGAGATGGAGCTGAAGGGGATCACTCCAGAACCCACGCGAGAAGGATGGGACACTAGGGCTCGAAATTGGTTCCTCGCGCATGGCTGTGAGTATGACATGAAGACAGGGAACATTGTTGAAACTGACACCAGGGTTAGGGTACCCAGGCAAAAATGGATTGAAGTGACGGCAGATATAAAGGCGGGAAAACTTAAGTTTGCTCCCGATAGAGAGAAAGATTTGCTGACGCTTGTCCTCGGTAATCCTGAGAAGGGAGGACGAACAAGAGGCTTCGGCCCTAGTGTTCCATGGTCGCTTGGGTTTCCGGCCGACGCGGAGACTTATAGAAGCCGAGCGAGAGCTAAACAACGCCAGCTGGAGGTGCAGGAATGACCGGATGGCCGAGTTCCAACGCCGACTTGACCAGCAGCAGCGGGAGCTTCAGCAGCAGCGGGAGATAAATGAACTAAAAGGACAGCGCCCGCCAGATAATACCGCTGACATATCTCAGCGACGAGACAGCAGCGTGGCCGACTCGGAGGCCCCTTCTACACGGATGATGATAGATGCCGGTCCTGGCGACCCCTTGGATGGAATCAAGGAGCAAACACCTTGTGATCTCCATGAGGTGTTCAGGAAGGTTTCTGTTAAGGTGGCGGTCGGCTATGTCTTACCGGCATTTGGACCTGAAGGTGAGCCGGCAACATGGCATGGCAATCCGATTCCAGCTGGCTATGCTCGTGTCGGGGTGGATTCGGTTGTCCCGTCGTGGGGGACATTGGAGCTCGATATCCCTGGAGGTGATGGGGGGCTTACACTCGGAGAGGTGCTGGGAGAAGTCATTCTCCGGGAAAAGAAGAACATCAAGCTGCCGAGCTGGGTAGCCCCTAGTACCGGTCGTCCGAGCAGGTCACCATCACCTCCTCCAGATGATCGCAGGCCACCATCACCTCCTCCTACTGATCACATGTCGCCACCATCACCCCATGGGTACGACGTCGACCACGACATCCGTAGTCCATCTCCATCTCCAGCGCCGCCGCCTCCGCCCAAAAAGACTCGGAATGCACCCAGCCGGAAGCGTTTCAAGAGTCCTGTCCGCAAGAAGTCGCCCCTCCCAAAAGTACCAAAGGTTCCTCCCCCGTCCTTACGATCGTACCCCGGAGGAAAATGATGCCATTGTTAAGAAAATCAATTATGATTTTTTTCATAAGCCAAAACCTCCTGCGCCAGAGCCATACACAGAGAAGCAAATAGCATATGCTACTAGTTTTCTGAACACACCATCGCGAGTATGACTTACACGAGAAGAAGGATGACTATACACGCACTCTTGCGAAGGTAATTGACCAAAAGAAGGCTGAAAAGGCTAAGGAGAAGGACATTGCCGGCACGAGCAAATCATCGGCTAGAAGTGCAAGCGAGAATAAGTCAACTTCAACAAGTGCACCCCTCAAGGCCAAGCCAACGACAAAAGGCAAAAAGAGAAAGGAAGTTCCCCTCCTCGGTGCTCGGCCCAAACAATCGATCCCGAGCACTCAAAGTGCTTAATGTTCCCAAGCTGTACCGAGAACGGGGTGGTTTCGATATGGAAGAAGGCTGCAAAGCTAGCGGCTGCACCGTGACGTTACCGTGGAGGAATTGCTGTCTGCAGCGAGATTGTGCACTACCCACTCGCTGATATAGCTCCTAAATTTGTCTACGGGGCCGACTTGGTCAGCACGGAGCAGCTGCATAAACTGCCAACACATATGCGGAATTTGCATCGGTGGTACCTTGATGCATGCAAGGAGAACATAATGTACATCGTGGCGAGTATACCATGGGAATATTACTACCGAAAGGAGGAGATCCATATTGAGATGAATGAACTCGGCGGTTATTCAATCTAGATGCCCTCGACAAATCTCTCATGAGTTGCTATTGCTTGTAAGTTGTTAACTACATATAAGTTCATTTTCATTCAGTTCATGTTCGTTTTCATTGCATATATATACTCATTATATCTTATGTGTTCTCTTATGCAGACTGAAGATCAGTGAATGCAGAAGTAATAATATTATCAAGGGATTTCTATTTTCGTGCCCTCCGGTCCTTAGTTGTACTCAGTTTTCCCCAGCTCCTTAGTTTTTCCTCAGTTTTCCCCAAGCCCTTGTTTGAAACCCGCAGAAGCAGCTCAGACGGCAGGATTCCCGTTTAGTTGACCGTTCTGTCACGTGTGGGGCCGCGTCTTGTGGGGCCGAGTCGTGTGGGCCCGCGTCGCGTGGGGCTGGTAGAAAGGGCCCGCGTGGGACAGGACGAGAAGCGTTTGGTTGCACGTGAGCAGGAGCTGGGTTCCGTCTCTCTCGGCCCCAAATTGGCATCCCTATTAAGTGCACCTTTTTCCCTCTTTCTCTCTGTCCTTTTCACCAAATTAGTATAAAATCTAGAGAAGCTTGCATTTCGACTTTCTTCAATTATTTGTGCCTTTTGGCCCTCGTTGTTTGCCCAATATGGCAGCAAATCTAGTACTCCCTCCGGTTCATATGTATGTAGTTAAATCTAGAAGCAAATCTCCGGGATAATGTACGATAAATTCACGAGTCATAGTAAATCAAGAAAACTAAGTACGGCCAACAAAATATAGTAGACTAGGGATAGATAATCCCTAGATAATATGGATAGATAATAGGCCGCATACACGGCAGCCAACATAGTAACGAGGTTCTTCACAAGCACCATCATACTAACATAACAACAAGGGATCCCTAGCTAACAACAAAGGGATCCCAACAACAAACTAGGAGGCAGCGAGCAGCAGCAGCACACGTCCAGGACTCCGCCTACCCCATCCGGCTCTCCCTCCACTTGTTGCTCTTGCTCCCCTTGGGAGCCTTGGGCTTGAGCGGAGGCATGCGCCCGGCGGAGATCTCCACCCGCCGCAAGCTGCGGAGGTGCATGCCGAGCGCCACGTGCTTGGCGCGGAAGGAGTGGACGTTCACCGTCGTGCCGACCTTGGGGAAGGTGTTGCTGATGTTCTCGGCATGCGTGACGAGGCAGTTGAAGTCCGTGGCGCCGAGTCTCCCGGTGCAGAAGGGGCACTCGTACACCTCCTTGGCGAAGTAGGAGATGTACTGGCCGACCTGCAGCCTCCGCAGCACTGGCGAGTCTTGACGTCCTCCTCGCTCTTCGTCGCTGCCGACGTCGCTGCCGGACATCTGATCCATATCAAACGGAAACTAGTGAATGAGTTGCAACGATGACTAACGTACATGATAACAAAGTTAAGAAAAACAGAGTCAGCCTCGGTTAGAGTGGACATGATTATATATCTACGGGGAAGGGGTAAGCGAACTAAAGCTCATGCACAACAGATTTGTACACAGCAATGGTTCGCTGAACCCTCCCTGTAAAAATTTGTGCCCAACCATTCATCATAGGCAAAGAAACAGATTCTAGATCTGAACTAGATCTGAACTTGAACACATTCGAGATTATTTGCAAAATTAAACGGTTGATATCTTTTGATTAGTGCATAAAATAACTGATTGAGATCCCATGATTACTTGCATAAATTAACTGATTGAGATCCAATATTACTTGCATAAATGAACCGAACAGCCGAACCCCAAATCAAGAAGTGATCAAAACAAAATGGAATAAAATCGGCGCAAATATTAGCCCAATACTGATCCATCTACAGATCCATCTACACCAGCAAAAATAGGGTTCAAAAAGGAATGGGGAACAAAAAAGGAAGCAAACCGTAGTTACCTCGTTCCATGGGTCCTCCAGGGGAGGTGTCGTAGGGGTTCGGGGGCGGGACGTACGGCACGGGGTCGTAGGGGTCCCATCCCGCCGGGATCTGACTGCCACCGGCGGCAGCAGCCTCCGATGCACCGGCGGCGGCGGCGGCGTCGTCCGTCGAGGGACGGGGCCGAAGATGGAGGCGTCGCGCTTCGAGCCAACCTCGACGATGGGATTGGCATTCTCCTTGTCCATCTCTCCGGCGGAGGAAGAGGAAGAGGAAGAGGGAGAGGGAGAGGGTTTTTGCTTTGGAGAAGATGATGGGACGTGGGAGAGAGTTGGCGATGCGTGAGCGAGTGAGAGTGACAGAGACGAGTGGGAGGAGGCGTCTATAAAGGCGAGGGGTGGTTAATGCGACCCGCGTTCTACGCGTGCACAGGTGCACGTCTGCACGTCTTGGACCTCCGCAACGCGACCCGCGTCCACGATTGCACGTCTCGACTTCTCCACCGCGACCCGCGTCTACGCGTCAACAATTGCACGTGTCCTCGAGTCTAACCCCGGAAATTTAGATATACTCAGGTATACCCTCGAGTCTTATACTAGCATTTTTTGTGTGCTCAATTTTCCCCTCGAGTGCTAATACGGCTAGTGCAATATACTCAGTTTTACCCTCAAGTGGCTGGTCAACGAGAGAGTCAACAAATGGGATTAACTAGTTAAATGAGTCATTTAATGTGCAAAAAAATCCTAAAAAGAGTGGCACTTACTCATGGAGTCTTTACCACAAATTGACACTTCTCAAATCATAGATAAATCATAGATAAATCAAGTTTTACCACAAATTGCCACTTCTCAAATCACCTAGTAGCTATGAAGGTGCATGGTTTTCCACAATAAGCCCTTCCCAAAACAGCTTCCCCCAAATCATACTTTGTCTAAATGAGGCCACAATTCTCACACTTGATGTATATTGGTATTGCAAATAGTTTGAGGTAGGCCAAGATGGGTTTCATTGTACAAAACACGCATTTTCCATTTTTTAAATCTCATATTTGAATCCCTTAGTCTATTTACTACTCAGGTGCCCTTGGTTTCTTGATAGTACTCGGTTTTGCCCTCTCTCTTCACAAATTCTCGCAGACGTGCATCATCGCTCTGATTGGTCTAGCCCATGTCACGCGGATCGTGCCCACCGACCGTTGATCGTATGATATAGGGAACGGGCGGGATAACCCCTCTCTCTCTCGTTGGCGGTTAATTAGCTTGCTGAAGGGCGGTTTTACGTATTATTTTTCACGCGCTAAAAATTATAAACTGTTTTAGGCGTTATTTTTCACGCAAAAAATGATAAACCATCACCGATTTGTTGTTACCATTACTTTTCACGCAAAAAAAATGATAAACCATCACCGATTTGTTGTTGCCATTACTTTTCACGCAAAAAATTGATAAACCATCAACAATTTGTTGTAGCCATTACTTTTCACGCAAAAAAAAAATGATAAACCATCACCGATTTGTTGTTGCCATTACTTTTCACGCAAAAAATGATAAACCATCAACAATTTGTTGTAGCCATTACTTTTACGCAAAAAATGATAAACCATCAACAATTTGTTGTTGCCATTACTTTTCACGCAAAAATATGATAAACCATCACCGATTTGTTGTTGCCATTACTTTTCACGCAAAAAATGATAAACCATCAACAATTTGTTGTAGCCATTACTTTTCACGCAAAAAATGATAAACCATCAACAATTTGTTGTAGCCATTACTTTTCACGCAAAAAAATGATAAACCATCAACAATTTGTTGTAGCCATTACTTTTCACGCAGAAAAAACCTAATTTGTTACAAAAGCTGGTTTCGGTGAGACCTAACCAAGTTTGGCATACATGATGGCATACCTATAACAACAAGGAATATCTAAAAGGGAAAGTTTCAGAAAATTTAGGGTGAAAATGATGCCATACATGATGCTGTTTTTCGAGGTTTTGACCCGAAAATCAATTGGGTATTGTAAAAGGGAAATAAAAAGTTCGAAAAATGTAAAAACGAAACAATCTATCTATCTATGTATAGAAGATCAGCTGTATGAAATTTGAGGTTATTTAGAGAAGGTAGAAAAAATCACCTTGTTAGAAAAGCTGGTTTCAGCGAGACGAAACGGCATGCGCTTAAGCAAAGTGATTTTTTCGAACATCTCCAAATGACCCCAAATTTTCCATACATGATGCCATACGTGTAACAACAAGGAACCCTATCTAAAAAGTGTCAAAAAAGTTTGCCCAACCGTATAGCTCTATCAAAAAGAACCTCACCATGGCGCTAGTATAATTTTGGGATAGTTACAAACTTTCGTTACCTAACCTTCAACATGAAACTTGTTTCAAATTCATTTTGGCCTACAAGAAACAAATCCCAACTTGATTCGAGCACCACAGCCTCCAAACGATGCCGATGCCGATATCGGCATGGTCAGAACGGCTATGCTCGCCGCCACTGCTAGGTCACCGTCGGCATGCACCCTCAATCCCGTCCCCTCATTCGATCAATGACACACCAGAGATACCGCCGAGACCAATGCCGAACGTACATGCTGATGTCAATGCCGAACATGCATGCACGCCGCTGTGGGCACGGCCACGCCGACCCGCTATGCTCGGACGCCACGGACCGCCGCGAGATCTTTCCCTTCGCCACCACACTCTCCTAGCACCCACCTATACACGCCGGAAAGGAGAGACACTAGTTTTCTCTACATTGCTCGCGTTCGTGTCCGACACGGTCGGTCAAAGTTTTGAGGTGGTCGTCGATGTCGTCGACCATTTCTTCTCTTCTTTGCATGGTTAAACGCGTCTAGTTCATATCTATCTAATGCGTCCGGTCTCGCCTCATGCAGTTCTTTGTGGACGTCGATCTCATCTCGGCACCCCGCATGCCACCTCCTCCGTGCCATCGCTGTAGAGCTCCGTTTAAAAATCTAATCCTACCCGTGTATTGCCCCTTGTATCGGCGTCATGGCCGTACTTGTCATTTGATATACCGAAGCCCCACTCGTTCGCGTTTTGGTCGGGGATACAGCGATGCTTACGGTCAAACAAAGATGGATGGTCTGACGTGTCTTTGCAGGCTCTACGTGGCCCCACTAGTCGGAAGATAACGGTCAACCGTCGGGCAACCGGCCGTTACATCACGTCTGATGGTTTCAGACAAACGCTTGGGTAAAACTGAGGAAAAACTAAGGAGCTGGGGAAAACTGAGCACAACTAAGGACCCGAGGGCACGAAAATAGAAATCCCTATTATCAATGTTGGGTTTATTGACCCAGATAAAATACATGTTGAAACGGTGAAGCATAAACGCGAAGAAACGGGGGGAAACCTACTAAGGTTTTTGGGGGAGCAATATTTCTGTGATTCAATATTGTTTCCTTACAACTACGAGTGAGAGTCTTAATGATCTTTTATGCACATTCAATTTTTCTTACTCGATGTTAAGTGTAATTCCTGACGTATATGCATAACATGTGCAGCTTCCACTCGGATTCTACTAGACATTCAACTCTGATAAGGGAATAGTTGAAGTAAAAGACCCACCGAGTAGAGGCGTGGACGGGTTCAAGGACTTGCGTAAGTTGCTCCAAGTGTAATTTCCTTCATCGCCGCGCTTTATCATTCGTGAGATATCAATTAATTATCCACTCATTCAATCATTCTTTTGCCTGGCAGGGCTTGGACCGCTTTCAAGAGACATCGTAAGGACGGTACCTGGGCGAGAGAAGCTAACATTTACTCCCGTACCGTGCCCCCAGCAGCCACAAGGGACGAATCTATGTGGATACTACGTTTGCGAGTCCATTCGCATGTTAACCACCGAGAAGCAGAACAATAATAAATTCGACGTAAGCAATAACATTCACAACTTTATTTATTATCATCAATATTTCGTTATCAAGACCGATATAGTCATACTCATCTCATTTTCGTATATAGGTCGACTTCATGCGGGACGGACTCCAACCAAAGGAACACGCACTAGGAATCGCGGAGGAACTGGCGGGACTTTTGATTAAAGAAGTACTAAACAACAAAGGCTTGTTTAGTCCAAATAGATGCTCTACCTCCAAATAGACGGTCGTTAGTACCGCTTGTCGATCGTGAGCTAAATGTATATATGTAGGGAATCTACGAATATGTGTAAGGGGAATCGACTTTTGCTTGCAATATTTGTTTGATCGATCTATATATATATATTGAATGAACGTTTACAACTTCTAGTAGCGTACAAATATATGCAACTTCTATTTTCGAACGAAAAAAAATGAAATAACAAGGCGGTCGGTGGCGGGGGGAGGGGTGCCGCACCCCTCAAACCCTAAAGCAGCAGCGTTGTGCGCGCGCCACGTAGAGGGCCTTTTGTCGCGGGTGGTAATACCGCCCGCGACAAAAGGGCCTGTGCCGTGCGCGCCCGCGGCTACCACGTGGTGGACCTTATGTCGCGGGTCGTAAGTGACCCGCGACAAAAGGTGGACCCTTTTGTCGCGCCTCCTTTGTCGCGGCTGGCCGCCCGCGACAAAAGGGCCTTACCACCCGGAACAAAAGGCCTGTTATCTACTAGTGGCGTGTGTGTAGGTTCAGGTCGGACGCCGGTGTCTAGCCGAGTTGTGCTCGAGTAGGATTCGCGTGGCGAGCTGGCTGAGTCGTGTCTAGGTTGTACGCGGCTATGGCGGGTGTTCCCCGTGTGTGTGCGCGTGTTGTGTGGTGGCGCGTGAGTCAGGCTCGCGTTGGAGCCCGCCGCCTAGGGCTAGGTCGTTGGTAAGAGTTCCGGGGTGACCGTGCCAATTCATCGGATGTTGGCCGCATCGTGCGCGCGGCCCGGGTGAGCGGATCATAGGCGCATGGGAGTTGTGTCATGGGCGCGAGGTAAGCAGAAGTGGGGCGCAGCGTCATGTGTGAGTGCCTCGTGTAAAGTTCCTCCCCTGTGTATTGTTTGTGTCAGCCAGTTTGTTGGGAAAAAAGGGCATTTGTGCGCCGAGACGTTCGTCGCCGAGAAAATTGTGCTGTCTCCATCTTTCATCTCGTCTTCTAAATTTGTCCGTGAACATACAGTAGTGAAGAAGGGCGAGCTAGTCCAGGGTATTGCGCCATCATATTTCATCACTGCTAAATCGCGTGGGGGTTCCACTCTAACCTCTTGATATAACTAGTTATGAAATACACGCAAGATAACCAGCAATATACATCAAGGATCCACACAGAACATCTCGATTGACCCCGCCGCCATGCTATGGGCCAAGCGGGCTTCGCCCGGCCACTGGTGTCCTCCGGTGGCGGTGACATGAACGGGGGAGAAGGAGGGGTTTGGGGGCGCCGGCGAGGTCACCCCCGGGAGAAAACACGGGGTTGTCGACATCGAAATAACATCACATAAACATCCATGCATTCCAAGTTACGATCATCTGTTTGTTGGTTTGGTTGCTAGCTGCTTAGGCCGATAAAGACTACCTTCTCAATATATTGAAATGCGACCCTTGCATTTCCACAAAAGAAAATTATTTACAATAATCTTGTAACCAACACTTCATGCTATAATGAAACATGTCATGCTCAGCAGCATTTGTATTCGATTATTAGTAGCTGATATAGAACAACATAATCCAAACACATGAAAGCTATAGTTTTTCACTTCATGATCGACGCAGGAACTACTAGATCAGTAAGACCGTCTGGGCATACTAATATCTGGATAACCGACTAAAATGTACAACATTGGGACAGCCTTGCGAGTTCCACAACACGTGCAATGATGAATCATCACAAACCATATTCTTGAATGAAACGAAACCTATGGCAAGTCATTAGTACTTACGGAAGCATGTCAAACCCATCTAAGAAAATGGAGATGGGCTTATCAACAATGTGAAGGACTCATTAGCAACACAGGGAAATATTGTTTCCGATGTGACCCTTGATGACCACAGAAATTAAAGATTTGACGATGTGAGGCCATGTCAGTGACCGTGTTTATATTTTGATTGTGTTTTTGGTGTCACGATGCAAACGGACGGTTTAGTATGTCATGTGTGCATTAATCTAACCTTGTAGATAACTTCTTGCCTGCAATGTGCCCCCACAAAGTAGTTCATCGAAAACATTCACACAATATTAGAAAGATATAATCCACAACAAACATAAACATACATTACATCCATATCGAGTAGAAACGACAACTCATATCTTCACACCAACATTACAAGACTCCAGTTCACCATTCTCTTAAGATAGTTATATAAATGTATGATGCCAATGTGGAACCGTTGATCTTCTTGGTCATGTTGAGACCAATGTTGCCCTCCTTAGACATCAAGCACGGAAATGACACCACATCAAGAGAACATTTTATGTTGACCACGGGGAGAATGGGGGAGAAGAGAGGCCATTGTGGAATGACCAATATGAAGATGGAGAACCGAGAAAAAGGGGCCCAAATGAACACATGAGTGGGAAATAATACCAAAATGATTTTCATTTCACGAACTAAAAGTCACTAACATGCATTGATTCGTTATTTGAGTTTGTGGTTGGAGAAGTGTGTACGTGTGTGTGGTGTATTCTTTCTAACTGGAAAATGTATTGATATCAAGTTGATATTAATTACACCTACCCACATGACAATTTTCTTATTGATCGGATGCATAACAGCCACTTACCTAGGTATAGGTTCGGGTGGACGGGGGTGGGGGTGGGAGGTGTTAGAGGGATGGCCTGATCCGATGGCGAGGTCAGAAAGAGGAGATGGGTGTCTAGGGGAACGTATCATGTACATCCCCGCTCAAAGGTACTCTAGCTACTGCAAAATTCAATAAACCTAACAAGTTCAATAAACCTAACAATCAAAGTCACAAAAAACTAACAAAAAAATGTTAATCATTTCACAAAAGTTCAAATCTAAATTCAAAACCGAACCAGAGAAACAAAAAGGACAACTCTAGCTATGAATGGGCTAGTTAAAATTGGGTCATGAAATTGACAGATTGGCACCATCAATGCTAAATTTTTGTTTTTAAATTTCTTGAGGTGCATATTGGATTTAGTTCTTAAATGTTACTACTATGACATGATAGATACATGTAGCATCAATGTTGTAAATTTATTTCACAATTTTTTAAAACATTTATGTACATCTAAACTCATGGGTGCACCGGGGGTGCTTCCCGGGTGAGAACTTTATACGTTGTAGGGGTGTCTCCGGAGGTCGAAAAAGCCAGGAGCCGGTCAACAGTGGCGTGCAGGACTGGTGACATGATATATGAGCAGTCGCATATGTATAGGCCGTCCACAACTATCTGTAGACTTGTAGTTACTTGCTTGATCTTTGCTCTGAGTACTTACATTTGTATACATGGAAGAATGCCTATTTCTATTTCCTTTGCTTTTTTCGAACATGATTCTAGAGTATTTCTTTTGTAGCACCCGCACGCGTGCATGCATGCGTTGATGCATAGAGATCTTGTTCCTCTCTTGACTCCTATCAACCTAAATCAGCTAAGCTGTATGCGTGAGAGAGACTAAGTACATGAAGCTTACGTACTGCAGGTCGACGCACCACGCGCAGATACTAGCAGCTCGCTCGATCACCTCCTCTTGCCATCCGTCGTCGTCGTCAGAGAAGCCTTGGACGAGAGGAAGAAGGAGGCCGGCGACGACTTGGCCGTGCTGAGCACCCGGTGCCCCGCCGCCCGGCCCTTGTTGCCTCCGCCGCCGCCGCGCTGGAGGCCGCAGATCGGAGACGTCGGTGCAACCACGCTATCGCCGTCGTCGCAGTCGTGGTTCATGTGCCAGAGGACGTCGAGGAAGGCGTCGACGGCGCAGGGCAGCGCGAGGGGACCCTGCGCCGCGTAGCCGTACTCGCGCTCGGCGTCGTCGAGGAGGCGCCGGAAGAGTGGGTGGTTGGCCCGGTCGGCGCGCACCACGAACCGCTCCCGCTCCGGCCCCACGTACACCGAGAAGCACCCCGCCACCGTGGACGGCTTGCCGGCGTCGCTCGTGATCCCGGACCTGCACCGCTCCAGCGTCCTCGACACCAGGCTCTTCCTCCTCCCGCCCTTCTCCGTTGCGGCTGCCATGTCGCGGGGCTCAAATTAGTTAGCAGGGAGGGCTACCAAGATCGATGCCGGACGGTCGGGTTATGACGGATGGATGGATCGAGCTAATGCATGCACGCGTGTGTATATAGTATGCGAGCTATGCACAGTAAGCTAGCTAGGTACTGTATGAAGATAGCCTAGCTGAAGACGCAGTGGTGTGACATGGTGCGTAGACCTGATGCTGACGAGGGGGCATTGCCTTGCCGGCCAGCATATCTGGCTGACCAGGAGGAAGAGGAGTTCCACAATATCTGGCAACCATCTTCATGACTAGCAATACAATGGTCCGGTTATTTTTATGAGTTGCAACTCATGACTAGAACGAATCACGAAGCGGATTTTTTCCCACATGCAACCTCATGTGCAACTGGACAAATCTCAATTGTAACCCAAGTTGCAACTTATGGTTGCATTGCACAAATCATAGTGTAACCATGTGGTCTATGAGTCGACTAAGAATTAAGCTACTCCATATAAGAGATGGAGCCAGGGAATCTAGTCTTGTTTCAAGAAGAATGTCGACGTCTCCAAGGTGATGTGAGATGTGAAGATCGGCTGGCTTGGGCTCAGACTCACGCCAAGCCTGGATGGATATGAGCCATATATATTGTTAGTCACTTTGGCACAAATTGAGGAATAATGGAGATGCACATGCACTTGTCTGTGTTAAATGTATTTGTTTGACTTGGTTCTGGATGGATATGCGCAAAGACTGCCTTTTGGGGTTCTCTGTTTTCTTAAGCTATTCCATTAGAGAACCCACGGCAAGAAACTGACATGTGAAATGAAAAACATATCCATCTTTCAACCTTCAACAGTTGGTGGTGTTCGACTTTCATCGCAGACTCAAACCATGTAGAACGGATGATTTTGAGACTCGGGGCCAGATTTGAAAGAAGAAAAGAAGAGAGAATCATGAGCGGACTACAAAACCGACGCTGCATACAGAATCATTCCCTATGTCTATAGAAACATCGTTGTCCATAGGATTCTCGAGTAAATCATTTTCATTGTAATCACACGGCGAAAGGCAGGCAAGCGAAGTGGCTCCATGAAGTGTTGCTTTCCAAATTATTGGTGCTATGACTTGCAAGTGCCAATGACTGAGAAACCTAGCTAGCTAGATCGTGTGTGTCAAACAAAGGGGCTGTGTGCTGATGGTGAGACACACACACACAGACATCAGGTAGATAATGGTCAGCCACATGCTGCTAGCTAGCTAGCTACAGCGTGAGATGAAACATAACTTCAAGGAGGAAACATTTGGCAGCGATTGCCAATTTGCAGAGCCTGAAAGCTCTGGGTTTGACAACAGTGCAGTGGCATTTGTCCAGCTATCTGATAGCTACTACACTACCACGTATCGATTCATTGTTGAACGCGTACAGGGGTTCTTTTTTGACAGTCAATGCGTACAGGACTTTGATTTGCAGAATGTTTCATCACCGCCCAAATTGCGTGGGGACTTCGCAAAGGTCGAAAGCTACTGTGCGTAGGGGGTACCACTCAAACCGCCTGATACAACTCCATTCTTTTCCATGTACTGGGTGTCTACTCCATGGTTTTCTGCCATATAGGACGCAAGAGGACATGTCACTACAATTCTGACTATTTATATTCTTTCTGCAATTCTGCAAGTCAAAAGAGGGCCTAGTATGGTCCAAGTTATGTGGTGTTAAGACTTATCCAGGTGGGCTTTTAGGAGCGTCCATCAAAACTTATAACTAGGATCCAGTGGCAAATGAACACAGTAATATAGAAGCAGCTTTACCCTCTGACAAATCACCAAGCAAAAAAGTGGATGGACGAGAAATAAGAGCACTACTCATGTATGAATGGCTAATATCAAGGTTTACAGAGCAGAATACTCTATTGCAGAAGTAGACAGGCAAGATAACCAGCAACCTGTATAAAAGCATGCTGAAACGTTCAAACAATGGCGGAAATCGTAAGTTTAGACAGTTTTTTTAGACTTTTAGGTTTATACCCTGTAATTATCTTGTCAAATCGCTTCATATTAATAAAAGTTGCAGTGGGACTCTCTCCCACTGTTTACCCTCAAAAACAAAAGCAACCTACCTATATCAAGGATCTACACAAAACATTAACACAGTTGCTGCAACTGAAGCTTAGCATTCCTACAACACTGAAGCCAGGAAAAACCAAGTAGTCAAAGACTGCAGCATCAGAAAACAGCGTGCATAAGGAACAAAGACACACATGATGAGTCTAGAAGCAAAGCTTGAATAGGCACGCAAAAATATCAGGCACTACGGCAACACAGAAATGAAAATGAAAGGAGAAGTATGGGGACAAAAGATTCAGATACCAAGCAGCATTACCCCCTTACACCAAGCACTAGAATTGCCTACCCCAGGAAAAACATCACAGGGACAGCTATGTATTCTAATTTCTGATAATCTTGTAACTAGCACATGCTATAACAAGTTACAAACATGTCATGCTAGACAGCATCTGTCCACTGCCAGACACACTTCTTCTGGCTGACAGAGCAACAGAATCCAGACACATCAAAATCTATAGTTTTCACTCCACGACCAAGTCAGGAACAACTAGATCAGTTAACTAACTTTCTGAGCAAGCTAATCTCTGGCTAACTGACTAAAATGTACAACACTGGGACAGCCTTGCAGGCTCCACAACAAACATACAGTGATGAATCATCACGGGCCATATTCTTGATTGAAACGAAACCTATGGCAAGCCGTCCAGATCTCCATGTACCACGATCTCATATGCTGGCTGACTGGCACTACTAATCTGCTGATACAGAACTTCTGTTCATTGGTGGGGTGCCGACGGGAAAGGCGGGCCATAGAACGGACCCCCGAATCCAGGGAAACCCAGATGAGGAGGGTTTGGAGCACCAGGGAAAGGCGGTGGCATGTTGATCATGGGATAGTTTACAGGCGGAGGAAATGGTGGGAAAACGCTGTACGGCATTCCTCCCATTGGAGCAGCAGGAACTGGCATAAATACATCAGTTGTAGGTGGTGGTGGTGGGATTGGGGGTGGCATTGAAGGCGGAAGTGGCGGTGGGCTAGACTCTGGTGATGGAGGATACTGAGGTGGTGGTGGTGGCTGTTCAAAATCAGGATACGGGAATGGGGGCGGCGGTGGTGGTGCTTGAGGGTGAGGAAAAGATCCACCGTTCTCTAGCTTCTGCTTCTTATTACCAGGAGAGTGCTCTTCTATTTTCTGGTCAATACTGTCCCTGGTGGCTCCTGAAGAAAAAACACCGTTGAGGGTCTCATACTCACCTCCATCTCCTTCCCGTGAATACATCACTGCAGTCGATTGTCTCTTCTCAAAAGAATCACCATTAGCTGAAACTGGGAAAGAAGTAACAGGCACTTCAGAGAAACTGGAGTTCTCAAGTCCTTTAGATGGTTCCTGCCTTGCTACATCTATTCCAAGCTTCTGGCAGAGGTCATCAGCTTTTTTGTATCGGGCCTGAGCTGCCTGGTAAATAATGGAAACGTTAGTACAAAGTACGGCTATTCAAGCACCCATGCATAACTTGCCTCACTGAGACAATGCAATTCCGCTGCTTACCAGACTGATTTTGAACAAATTAGGCATAAACCATTATGTACCACCTAGTACAGAAGATATCAATTTGACCCAAATCCGAACTTCAGACCCTTTAATTCTTTACTTAGAAGAAACTTGCAAACGAATATGCCAGTTATATAAGTCACAGAAAGCAGGTAATAAATAGCCCATTCTGGAGTTTTACGGCCTAAAACTGGGCTGCCAGGTTTTAGGAACCAGGAGGTAATATTCTAGTGCACACAACACCTGAGGACCCAGCCATGCATTGATGTGTTTATGATGTACAATGTGTATATCTCTTTAAAAGGGGTCTGGGGAAAGGGTATTTCTAGGCAGCCTTTCCCTTACATTTTATTATGCAAGGAGGCTGATTCGAACCCAGGACCTCCAGGACACAAGTGGAGATACTCTACCACTGCGCCAGGCCCGCCCTTCAACGTGTATATCTCTTTATGAAATACAAATTTTATTTCTTTCAAAATTATTTTTTCGTAAAGTGTGCTATAATTGGAATTCTGCAGAACCAGATAGCTTAAGAAAAAAAAACATTGTTGAATGTAGGAACATACCCGAAGTTGGTGTCTGACTAGTTCCATTTTGAACTCCTGAAAACAACTCAAACATTACAAGGAGCATTTGAATATCCATGAAACAAATAAATAGTTCAGTCAAAGGGTCAAATAGATCTTAAACTTTGCCCGCAAAAAAATAGATCTTAAACTTTGCATAGGCATTTACTTTTACACACCTGCTCATGGAGTGCTTCCTTCAAATGAGAAACCAGAGTGGCCCTGAGTGATTCAGCCGTTCTGAATTGGTCAATGGTGTTTCTCAAGGTACTATGTTGTTCCTGCAGCTCCTCCACAAAGCTAGATCCATCACTGCTCCCTGGCAATATGCAAGTGAAGATATTTGAGCTACAAAGAGTAAAAAACTGATAATTGGAGCAGTCTATGGAAAGGGGAATACAGTCATACACAGCTGGATACACATACACCCAGGTTGGCTGGTTTAGATGGATTAGCAAGGAGGAACTAGCCAGTGTGCTCTGTCGTGCCAGCATAATTTTGACAGGTTGACTGATTTTTCGAGAAAAGATCAAACGCCACTGTTAAAGGTACATTTTTTCCAATGTAGGAAACAAATACTGTAGTGATATCCAAAGGACAGCAGATTGCTATACATATAGTACCTCCTAATTAAAGAAAAAAAAGTCTCATTCTTCAACCCACATGTGAAGCAGGCCATCAGTTAAGCAACAGAATGACACTGAAGCTCCAGATAATACTAACAGCTGGATGAGATTTAAAGTAATATAATACTAAAACCAGCTTGCGCAGCACCAACATAATACTAAATACTAGATGAGATGCAAAATAACATTTTATATGTATGGGAAATAGTGGGGTGCCTAGGGTGATAACTGTGCACACCCATCCTACCATTCGATCAGCCCGTAGGGCATTTTCCACCCTAGATCTGACTAACGCCGTTAGCAACCAATGGATTTCTTTTTTTCCTTTTATTCGGCTCCACCCACACTCACCCACGCGAGAGAACCGCACCAGCCAACCCACCTTCTCAGCCCGAGAGCCGCAGCGGAGAAGCCAGCTCGGCCGCCTGCCCTGGCCACCCGCAGATCTTCTCACAAGCGTTCCCCCATGTTCTCGCCCGCACTCCGGCGCAGCCCAGCACCACCTTCTCTCTGCTCCCTTCCCAGGAGCCGCCCGCGACCTCCGCATCGCCTCCTCAAGCCTTCCACGGACCACCGTGGACCACTGCCGAAGATGGCGAGCGTACGTGCACATGGCCACAGGCCGAGATCGAAGTTCGTAGAACAAGAGAAATTTCGATTTATTTTTCTTCTTGCCGATCTCTTCTCCCCATCAGTGTGATTTCTTACTGGACCCCTCCTCTTGTTTGATTGGTCTGCTTTGGTTTGATCTGGCTGCAGCATCCGTGGATTCCGCGTGGATCGACCGCCGCTGTCCGAGCACGGTTGCGGAATTCGTTGGCGCCCAGGGAGTTTCCTCTTCCATCTCCCGGTTCAGAGAATTGTTTCTCTATTAGATATGTGGCCGGAAGATTCTCTAGTGGGATCCTATTGCGCGTGTTTTGACTGTTTTCCTTATTTGGGCAGATCTTCGTGGAAAATTCGGCAAGGACCGGCTGAATTAGTGTCATGGATTTGGTTTTGGGTGGCAATGATCGGTCATCGTTTGAGCTTCTCAATTCCAGCGGATTTTTTCAGCACTGTGCTTAAATAAACACACCACTTCCATTTGAGACATTTTTTGAGTTGAGTTTTGTGATTTGTGCCAGGATTGCTCCGCCGTTTTGTATCGGGCCTGATTTGTGCCAGGACTGCTCCGCCATTTTGCATCTTTCAGCAAAGGATTATTGTTGCTCTCCTCAGTAAAGCCAGGATTCGGGCCATGTGTTAGCTCTGTCTACCCTGTATGATGTTTGTTGGGATTTTTTTTTTGATTGAGAATTTGGCTTTCTACGATCCAAGTAGTATCTTTCTTGGATCTGCAAATTTTACTTATTGTATTAACATCGGACAATTTTCCTGCTGAATAAAATTTGTGTTGACCACCAAAGAATTTCTTGCCGACGAATATGTACCTCTGTGTTTTTAGTTTGCATATCTCGGCGAAGGTGCTTAGTCTTGGGTGACTCGTTCCAGATGCTCCTTGGAGGTGATTTCGCTCCTATAAAATCTCCACTGTTTCTTGCTGCTATTGCAAGTCCTACTGCATCAAACCATCCGACTTCAAGTTTCCCTGGGATTGAGCGAAGATGGCCTCTTTCCCTTTTAAATTTTTTATTGTCATTTCTTGTTCTGGTTGTGGGGGCTTGGGGCTGATCAGTTCTAGTTTTGCATTGCGAGCAATCGGTAACCGGGAATCTTCACTGAATTATATCTAATTTGTTGCAGATAAAGATCACTTATGTGCCATTTCAGTTCATTTACTATCTGCCAAAGCTGTTCTGTTAAGTGAGATCAAGATATGATGGCGCAGAAGAGGTTGGAGTATGGATCGCGAGGCCACCAGATTCCTGGCATGCCGCCTGTTCCAAGCCCGGCCTCCAGGATGATCTGCACTGCGTCGTCCCATCCTGCCTCCCTGGGCACGGGTCTAGGAAGAGGGCCTGGTTTGACCTTCACATCCCAGTTTCTCCCCCCATTTCACTTTCTGTTTTGCATTTTTTTTTTGATCCAGAATTTTGCATGATGCTTCATTCGATTCGTGTTGTCACTAAATAAACATGCATGAACCTCCCTATTTATGTTTGAATCTTGAATGGATCTGTTAATTCGCCTAAAAAATGGATCCGTGAATTAACCGAAAAAAAGAATGGATCTGTGAATTTTTCTCAGAAGTTAAGAGAGAATGGATCTTGCATGGGGTTGGGGACGCACACACCGCGCTGGTGGACCTTCTGATGATTGCACAGTGGACAGCACCACTTAGCCAGGCTGTAAGGTGTGAATGGGACACCTCTTTTTTCCATTGACACGGGCAGGCATGGCTAACCGACTCTAACGGGAACACGAATCACGAGACAATATTGGACAATATTGTAGAAAATCCGTGTCGATATATATATATCTTACCTAAGTACGAGTTTCCATACTCTTTGTTGAGGTTGTCAACAAAGCTTAGAGCACTGTTGCATTTTCTCATTAACTTGTCCTCATCTATAGGTGCACGCAGCATATGCTTGTAGCTCGATATGACCTTCTCCATTAGCTCCCCACCAGGTTTTTTCTGTAAATATGTGGAACCATAATAAGTTGTGCACGGCACAGACAACAGGCATACAGGAATGATATGAATATCAAAACAAATAATTCATATTACTTACTGATTTCAGCTCCTTAAATTTCCGCGTGTATTCTTCCTTCAGAAGTTGTCCTTGGGTGCCAAACAACTTGCGATCATCCCAAATGTTAACCTGCAACGCTTACACAAAGTCATGATATTGAACAGAGGAAAGAGAGACATAATGTAACACCACAGCGGCCCCAATTCCAGCAACCACATAAATCACACTTGTGTGGGCTTTCATACTTGCTTTCACCAAAATTGTTAACTCAAAAGTGCTATAATTTGAGCCCGTAAAAAGTTTTATGCTAGTGCAACGCAATGTAAAGTAGCAAGATGAGATGTCACTGTCACAAATAAATGCAAACCCAATCATGTCATAAGTAAGAGACTTTCCTAAGACCTGAGATATACATGCACAGGCTATTTCTGCAATATGTAACCAGGGCAGACATAACACAAGAATGTTGTAAGACACGTGCTAACAATATTTTCCAATGCAAATTTACATGGTTGCACGTCAACGGCCCATCAGGGCAGATCTAGCAAACCTCACGGTGCTTTCCAATAAGCTTAAGCATAACTGGCCCAAGCAAAAAAATGAGTAAAGATAATCATGAAATGTTGGTTATAGCAGGCAGCACTAATGAAAAGGAAAATGAACAGAAGCAAGAAAACAATTAGAAATTTCCACAGGGGCGCCTAGAAAATAAGAAAGATACGAAAAGATTGTGTGCAATGAGATAAATAACCAAAAATGAGATAAGTAACCAAAACTTGCTCCTGGCTATTTAAAAGATCAGAGCCTCGTGCTATAACAAGGGACAAGCCCTCACCATACAAACGATTAAAGTTTCAAGTGGGATGGGATTTTCTACTAATCCCGCGTCCCATCCCATCCCTATAATCCCATGTATCCCTCTAATTGTTTTAACTAAACCCGTACGGGCTAAGCGTGACAGCCCACCAGGTCCCGCCGGAATGATGGCCGCAGCTGTCGCGTAGTACATACACATGCAGCGGAAGACGGAAACGTGCAGCGCTAGCTAGCTGCAGTTTTGTCTCGCGCAGAACGCACCAGGCAGAGGGACTTGGGTCCCGTGGGATCTGCACCTGACCCTTCCAGCGTTCCCGTTTATCCCGTTACGTCCCAGCGGGCCAGATAAGACGGGAGGCGGCCATCCCATGTCCATCCCGCTTGCAACTTTACAAACGATGGAGACTCTCCATGCTACAATCCAGATCAAACCCTAATTCATGCCTTTCTCAACCCTGCACTACCAAATACCCGTGCACGTGATACATGAGCTACTAAAAAGGGAACAAGCAGGTCATATTTTGGTCAACTCATCCTGTTTACCAATATATTTGGTAGGTGCATTTGTTGCCAAAGAGACTGTGGCTAAACAGAAAGGACGAGCACTGGTTTCCCAACACCACTAGCTCCCCGATATCAGCCACGAAGGCCACGCGGGGAAACTACTATTGTACACGACGTCATCTCTCCCGCCGAGACACCGGCACTAAGGACACAGAAAACCAAGAGAAAATGGCCAAAACTACATGCCATGCAAAGATCCAGGGTTCTCCCCACCTCCTAGCGGCTAGAAGGTCGCCAAGGACGATGTAGGACGCTGGCGCCTAGGATTTGCTCGGAACTTGTCAATTGGCAACCCTGTTACGCAACCCAAATCATTGTACCTGTTGCACCGCCCTCTATACCAGTGGTTGGGCCGCCCACCCAGGCCCAACCAAATAGTATCATAGGCTTATAAGAAGTTTTGGGCTCTCTATCCATACAAGGCTAGCATGCTAGCAAGGGCCACCAACACCCTTATAACTCGTGCTCTGCCTCCTACAACCAATGTAGAATTAAACCTAACAAATCTCCCCCTCACATATAGGTCATCTATCGGGATATACACCCCAAAATCATGACCTGCAAGTGTGACTCAATTGAGATTTTGTATTCGAGCACCTACGGTCTGATGCCACTTCTTACGCAACCATGGCTCGCTAAAACAGCATTCCAACCCCAATGTATAGGCCCAACCAAAGAGTGGCATAGGTTTATAAGAGGTCTTGGGCCCTCTCCACCAATAAAGCCTGGGGCCACCCTCACCTTTCTAAGTCGTGTTCTAACCCATCCCACAATGGATGTGGGACTGAACCCAACAAACCACCCTCTCCCCCTCCCCAACGTTTCGCTTTCTCTTCCTCTGTTATTCAGCATTTGTTCTGTTGGTAAGAAGTTACAGAGACCTACTAGAGAGAGTAACGTCAACATCAAACGTGTAACTAGAGATCTTTCCAACTATAGATTTCATTGCAATATCTGTTCATAATGGCATTCCAAAACTGCAACATTGGTTCTACAAAGGTGTTATCTAACCTCTCCGTGCCTAACATACTTTAAAAAAAGGTGGTGTCTAACATGGAAAGCACTATTGAATAGTTCATTGTTTCGCCACTCTCAAAATTCCCTCCTGAATACGCCAGTATTACAGGACCTAGAATTAGTCATGCAATCATCGCCAGCCATGTTTGTTGAAAGCTCGCGCTACAGCTAAAGAGGTCCGAGCTGAAAAATTGTACACGAGGCCAGAATAGTGAAACAGAGAAACAAATGGCCATTGTACGTACCATGAGCATGAGAAGCCTGTCTAGCCAAACCCAGAATGATCATCTTCACATGTCACCTCGAAAGATTAAGTGATTGCCCTTATGGCCACAATCAAAGGCCGTGTGATCCAATCAGAAATAAAATAAGCATGCCTTAGATACCGATTGATTGAGACCATGGCCCACCTCCGCAAGGATTGTGTCTTCACTGAAGACTCAAAAGGTCTAGACCGTCATTTGCTCCTACAGCAATGTCTAGTCTAACCCGACTACATTCGCAATGGGTTGCACAAAGGCCCCAAAGTTGTCGCAAAGGAAAGGTGTCAAGGATTAAAAATATCGGGACCTCGCAAGGGTATGATGATTGTACATGATTTTCTTGGTCGTGGAGATACGCTTGGGGCACCATGTGTCTACGAGACATGAATTTTACTCAGTTCAGGCTCCCCTTGTACGGGTAATAGCCGTACTACTGCCGTTGATTAATATTATATTGGGAGCAAAGTACAATGGGGGTTACAGAGGTGAATCTGACGTTAAATGGGCAACTTGATGAATCTATGAAGACGAAACTAGGCGGAGCACCCCAAATCTGTCTTGGATTCTGACAACTTGAAGGCTTGAGCTCCGGTGGATCTGAAGAAGTTGGTCCTCCTGCTGGGTCCTGGATCCTCCTTTTATACACGTGGCCTCCTTCCTTCTATGCAGATCTCCTCTTGGCGTAGGAGTATGACACCAGGGTGAACATAAAATCTAAGAAGAATTCTAATACAAGGCAGCCTTCCATGACATACTGCAACCAATTAATAATTACAGAAGCAATTGAACAAGGGCATAAAGTAAAAAAGATTGCAATATGTGCACTCTCAATTACCTAAATAGATGACATATCAATTACATGCACAAAAAAGTAACTAGATAGCTAAACTCAACAATTTAGCAGCCTTGCCGCAAAGACACAACAATTACAATATGAGATAATAGCTATAATCGTAGATTTGAAGAATGTGAGCTTCTAAGTGGTTAAAGATCAATAAGATTCACATACCAGTCTTTGTACGACATTCCGTCCAAAATCATCTCCGTTGGTGAACAAGTCATCTAAGGCAGCAGCAATGACCTTGAAAAATTCATGTATATATCTCATGCCGTCCTTCTTACTATTCTGCATAATATCATTTGCAAGATATAGCAAAGATATCTTCCTCTCTTGAGGAGCAGAGTGAAAATCTCTATCCCATGTTTCAACAACTTGCTGGCAGCACCGATGATGAAAGACACACCAGTGTGATAAAGCTTTTTTTTGGTTAAGCATAACAATAATTTATTAGCAAAATGACAAGCTGAGCAGTGAGCTAATAACTAGACAAGCCTACAGAAAAATTGTCTACTTTGTACACAGTTCAGGAAGAAGCATATTTGAGCAAGCACTAGTGAAAGACTAGCATAGTGCTATTAAATGCTCAGCCCCGTAAATAAATCGGTTATCAGCTGGATGCAAAAGGTCTACTTGGCACAGTGACCTGAAAAGTTAAGAGTAGCAACTAACAACACAGTCAATATTAACCTTTTCCATAAGGTGTCTGCTCTGAGTTTTGCTTCCAAAACCACAGAAGCCAGTGAGCTGCGAGATCAAGTCAACTGAAGAAGTAGGATGAAACGATTGATTTGTGCTGTTTGTACAGGGTGCAACAATCCAACTCAGTCTCTTGTGTGAGAAACGCTAGCTGGGCCATAGTTACACTAAAGCACATGCAGAAAAGAAACCACAAAGTTAACGCTGGATGAAAGTAAGTACAAGGATACTCTCTATACTCTGTTGTGAAATATTGAGCTTCACAAGCTTCTGCGCAAAGATCTCTGAGCTGAATCCTGTGCTCATCTTG
Source organism: Lolium rigidum (assembly GCF_022539505.1). Taxonomy (NCBI): domain Eukaryota; kingdom Viridiplantae; phylum Streptophyta; class Magnoliopsida; order Poales; family Poaceae; genus Lolium; species Lolium rigidum. Next base: position 42,392,628 of record NC_061513.1, on the reverse strand, counting down.
GGCACCCTGTCTTGTTCTTTAAGGAGCTCCCAGGTGGCACATCAGACAGAAATCTGCAAAATAGTACACAAGCACACTATGAAAACCAGCGACCCTCATAAAGCGATATGTTAGAGCAGCCACAAGGAAACAATAAACCAGTACTTAGCATTAAAATTCATATGCTGATGAGAAAAGCAGCACACATTTCCTTCCCTGTGTACACAATTTCCTTTTATATGCATACAGTCCATAAGAAAAAGATAAATTAGCATGGAGAATGTGCTCCAAGCAACATTTGGGGAGCACCCAGATGATACAGCAGATGGACAGAAATATTCTTAATGCCCTCGACCGAGTTATCTGCAACTATATACTACCAAGTAACAAATAAAAGGGGAGGGTAGAAGCTAAGATCCATACGAGTTATCTGCAACATTGTGATTGCACAGCATGGTGGGTTCTAAGCATCTAGACAAACGAGTAAAATGAGAATGGAAACAAAACTCCACAGATGCCCGCTTGAACGCTCCTGACCAGCTCACCAAACAACAATTGACTGCTCACACCCATCCAGACACTTCCAGAAAAAAAACGGCGCAGTAAAAAAGCAATCTTTTGCCACAGATCATGTTCCCAGCACCCAGTATCACAGAGATACTAGGTAGATGGGGCCGTAAATGAAAAAGGCTGCGCAATCTCAAGCAAGACTAGAACGAAGAAAAATCCCATCTTTGCCGCTCCAATCAACACATACGCCTGCAGAACCTAATAAACTAGAAAAAAAAAGGAATCTTGTACGATCCCGGCCTCCGCAGCACCAACCGGATGGGGAAATTCCCCGCGGGAGACGGCCTAGGGAGGCGGAGGCGCCCTCCCCGGCCGGCGGCAAACCGAGCACCGCCGCCTACAAGCCCAGCAACAGCCGACCAGAGCATCACAGAGGAGTGGGGAACGGGAAGGGGGGAAGCTCTAACCTTGCTGCGCCTTCAAGCTCGCGGTTTGGATTGGGCGGGAGAGCGGGGAATTGTAGTCTAGGGTTTAGCTGCTGGTTCCGGAGAGGGAAGGAGGGGGAGATGTGTGGAGGCGGAGGTGGGGCGGGGTGTGGCGTCCGAATTGGAACCGTGGACGGGGGAGGGGGGGAAGGTTTGGCCTTTTTGGGGGAGGAGCAGACGTCCGTTACTGGTGGCGACCGGCGGCGGTGCTGTACTGCTGTGGCTGGATGTGCTGGATGGGGCTGTGGTGACGCGAGAGCAGCGTGCTTCGTCTCGTGCTGCGGCGCAACTCGGCGTACTTTTTTTTTCCGGCACGGCACAGCTGGTTGACGGACCAGCACGTCGGCCCGTTTGGCTCGCGGGGCCGAAAACAGCCCGTTTTGTCTTTTTTTTTCCTATTTTGCTGTCTCTAGCAGTCCGAAAAAATTGAAAGAAATTCAGAAAAAAGTAATACATGACATATGGGATTAAAAAGAGCTTTGTTAGATGACGTCTCGTTAAAAAACCTCGAGATAAGGAAAAGAGTATAGGTGCTCTAAAAATCTAAACTACATTGGCGCTCGCTCATGCATGCTACGTTGCCTCACCAAGTGGCCGGTTGATACTTTCGATCCGGATTATGGATTGTAGTATTGTAAGCTTTTTTCGTAGAAGATCTAGGTTTAGTCCAACCTTAGAAAGCACTGATAAAATAGTTATGAAGGAAAACGTCAACAAGATTTGCTAGTTAATTTTATCTTACGTTTACCAGACATTTTCAGTTTACTTTGTTTTGGGTTGTACTCAATGGATAAAAGATAGGCCAGGGTCAAGGATTATTATGCATCTACGTATACATATAGAAATGAAGGGTAATAATGTGTACTAAATAAAATAGTGATAAGAGATTTGTGAGCGGCACATCCGTAAATACTATTGCCCCTAAAATTAGAAGTGACAACATCCTATTGATCCAACCATCGTCCCCATAACCGCGAGTAACAACAGTTATTAAGTAAAGCAGATCAATGCATTAAGATAGATGATTATGTCGTTTATTCCAAACGAATCACTAAACACATACCGTTACTTTCCCCTTTATGTCACTGGGGTTGCGAGATAGCACGTCGTTCTCCACTCATCCCACCTCTTCCCTTCATCGATCCCGAGAGGCTTGGGTACCTACAAGTTCTCGAATCGAGGCAAATAGACAAGGATACAAGATTACAGAGCTCCTATTCAATTTCTACACAAAACTCATATTGTTAGATGCACATAAAGGCTGCGAGAATTCACCCCAAACCCGCAGCCCGTGAGGAGTACTCATGCATGATAACAAGATCAAAGAGAGAAATCATTGTGACAAATAATTGGATGGAAATCATAATATTCTTACAATGGCAGTCAATTCTCAAGGAGATCTATATTACAAGGTGATGGCTACGACTATGGATGGGATTGGAGAGAAAATGGATAAACAATGGTGGTAGATCTCCTCTAGGTGGTTGCAAATGGATCTAGTGGATGGCGGCTCTGTTTAGCGACGAATGGCTCTCTCTCTCTGGACTGACTTCCTTCACAAAAGTTATAGGGTTTGACCTCAAGAATACGTCGACACCCAGTACGAGCGGACGGTACGGGCGGAACTTGCTAGTCTCCAGAGATATCCACTTGAGTGCTCCTTACTAGGTCACCAAAGAAACATTGATTGATCACACCCATGCAGACACTTCCAAAATCGGCACGGTGAAAATGCAATCTTTAGCACAGATCATATTCCAGCACCTAGTATCACAGAGATACTAGGTAGATGGAGCCGTAAATGAAAAGGCTACGCACTCTCAACTCTGCATCCAGCAAAACTACAAAGAAGAAAATTCCCATCTTTGTCGCTCTAATCAACAAATACGCCTGCAGAATCACTACTTACACTAATAGTAAACTAGAAAAAAAATAGGGAATCTTGTACGATCCCGGCCTCCGCTGCACCAACCGGATGGGGAAATTCCCCGCGAGAGACGACCTAGGGAGGCAGAGGCGCCCTCCCTGGCCAGAGGCAAACGAAGCACCGCCGCCTACAAACCTAGCAACAACCCACCAGAGCATCAGAGAGGAGTGGAGAATGGGAAGGAGAAGGGGGAATATCTAACCTTTCTACGCCTTCAATTCGCACTTTGGATTGGGCGGGAGAGGATGAATTGTAGTCTAGGGTTTAACTGCTGATTTCGGAGAGGGGTGGGGCGAGGAGGGGGAGATGTGTGGAGGTGGGGCAGGGTGTGGCGTGGGGTAGCATCCGAATTGGAAATGTGGACGGGACACGAGAGAGGAGGAAGGTTTGGCCTTTTGGGGGAGGATACGTCTGTTACTCCTCGGGACCCGCGCCGGTGATTTGGATGTATGTGATGGTGGATGTGGTGACAAGAGAGCAGCCATGTGTGCTTCGTCTCGCGCTGCGGCGCTCCTCAGCGATGCTGGGGCACGTGAGTGGCAGTATGTGTGTGTCAGATAGGGCCAAGGGGCTGCGTGTTGTGGTTGCTGTGTTGTTTAGGCGATTTTTTGTTGTTTAATTGTGTGTGGTGGTCCCATGAATCACGGCTAGTACGATGTTAATGTGGCAATCTTACATGAGGGCCAACCTATCCATTGTACTAGTGAAATGCATTTTTTTAATATTACTAATATTTTTTTCATATATTTTAGAATACCAGGAAACATGCCTATGCGTTGTAGTGGTGGAATGGAAAATAAAATCTTGAATAAAAAGCCAATGCAACCTAAATTTTACTTGGTTTGAAATTTAGGGAAGAAAAGTTATATTAAAAAATTGTTAGGAATCTTTTAAAATGGCCTCGCAGTGAACCAAGAGCCATATATATCTAGACAAAAGTGAGACACTTATTTTTAGACGGAGGGAGTATTCCTCTCCCTCACAATTCCCAAACACCATGGTCATTGCCCACCTCAGTTGTTCAATCTCTTGCTCTGATAAGGGCATCTTCAGCGGGCCAATGAAAAAATAAGTAAAATTTAGAAAATTTCTAACGATTTTTGAATATAACTTTTCTTCTCTAAATTCCAAAGTAAGAAAATTTTAGGTTGTGCTGGCTTTTTATTCAAGGTTTATTTTCATTCTACCGCTCCAAAGCACAAACATGTTTCCTAGTATTCTAAACAATGCGAAAAAGCATTAGTAACATTAAATAACAAATAATGTATTTCACTACTACAGCGTAGAGGTTGGCCCATGTAAGATTGCCACAATTAATATCGTACCAGCCGCTTACTCATGAGGCACACTACACGCAGTTAAACAACTTCAAAAAACGCCAACACATCACATCAGCCACAACACACAACCCCCTTGGCCCTCTCTAACACGCGGAGCCCATCATTGGCTCGCCCCATCTTCGCCGAGGAGCATCGCAGCACGAGATGAAGCACACGCGGCTGCTATAGGGTCACCACAGCCATCCATCACATCCATCCAGAGCACCACCGCAGGTTGCCAGCAGTAACGGACGTCTCCTCCCCCAAAAGCCAAACCTCCCCCCTCCTCATCTCCCATCCGGACTCAGCTTCAGTGACTTGTTGGTCATAAGTCACCGTAACTTAGTCCTCATCTCGTACATTGATTGCAGATCTAACGAGCTAACGGAGAGAGACAAAGTGACTCCAGATTAGCCAATTTTAGCCATTAGTTTAAAACTATAGATTCGTTTATTCGTCAACCATATGTCAAAACTCAAAGAAACTTTCCCGTAATACATAACTTAACATATGTGATTTACTGGATTTTTTCAAAAAAATTTGGGAAGTTCGAATTTTTACTTCAAATTTTAGGACCGAACTTGAAATGCTCCCACATCACAAACTGTATGTCGAAATTCATTGAAATTTTCCCATAAAACATAACTCAATAAGTTTGATTTACTAGATTTTTCTGAATTTTTTTGGGCAGTTCAAATTTTGGCCAACTTTGAGCTTTGGCTGCATTTTAACATGATTTCAACAACATTTTTGCATGATTTCAGCAACACTTTTGTAAAATTTAAGTTATCATTAGCTTCACTTGTTAGTACTCCAAACAACAGTTAGCATCATGCAATTATAACAACGGAAAATCCATCTACACATTTGCAACTATTGACAACTCACAAGTAAAACCGAGAAAGCATTGTAGAGTTCACATGAGAGTATGAGACACTTCATTTGGTTGTAGCATATCATTCAAATTTGGTGGCAACAAGTACTACTGATTGAACACAATTGCTAGCCTCCATTCAGGCCTCACCAGTTGTGCTTGGCCAAAAAATACTATTGTCAACCACCAAAATACACCCAAAATACTATCGTTAACCTCCAAAATACACCCAAAAGACTATAGTTAGCTCCCGAAGTACCGTGTAACCAACATCTGGACATTGGTACATATTTCCACCATAAAAACTATCATCAACGCAAGTAGAAGGAGCTCTGAGGAGTTGGGTAAAACTCTCAGATGAAATTCTACTTTCCACTCTCCACATTGGCTTCTTTCTTGTGGTCATCATCTTCCACTTCTACTTGAGGTTGTACATGATCATTTTTCTTTTGTTGCTGCCAATAAATGTTTAACTAGTTAGTTTATTAATAGATGACAACATTTTTGTGTCATGTGAAGATTAGAACATACATTTGATCCTTTTTTTTCAAAGTAGTGGGTTTAGTTGCCTTTCGCTTGCCCTTACACAACTTATCAAACCAGGTTTTCTTTATCTTCAAAAGTTTTGATTGAACTTTTTTCTTCAGTCGTGCATCTCTTAGCAAATCATCCATTTGTTCCACATTTGGGTCAGCATTTTTCCTTGTCGCTATTTGGTTCATTCATAGCACTAGTGGATGCATTCAAATTTTCCGCCAACTTTGGACCAACTGAACAAAGTGCATTTTCTAACAACAAACAACATTCCATAGAGGATGCCACTTTATATTCCATAGTATGAAATTATGAGATCCTTGTACCGAAGCATAGCTTCGAGTTTTGGACTTTTCCACGGTATTCCTTCCTTGCTTGTCCAATATAGTCCTTTTGTGTGCTTCTCTAATCCATCTCTTCAAGATATAATGTGTTGTTAATGTTTGTATGTTCATCATATCTAGAACTTTTAGTACATGTCCCCACAATATTCCTGTCCTTTCAAACATTCGACAAGAGGATGTTGTTGTTTGGTTTAGAAGATCATCTATCACTAAGAGCTCATCCTCAAAGGTTAAATCACCATGCAAATTACCAATAGCAACAACATATTTGTTTCCATCTAATAATTTAATGTATGCAGCCATGGATCTTTCATACTCACTTTGGAAAGCTTCAAAAATAATTGGTGTACACTTTGCTTGCTTGTACCAACATTGGGGTGCTCATCTTGATTCTTGGTATATTTTTCCTTGACTCAAATTCAGATTCCAACTCCTTGTTCTATTGTCGTCCACTGTCCTTTAAAATGCTTAAAAACCTGATAAATTAAATTAAATTTCAAGTGGTTCTTTAGTGCATTGTTGAAGCTCTCACTTAGTTGTGTACTTCTCAATCCCAAACTGAAGATATCTCTCATAAAACAACAGCCCATTTTTCTTTTATCTTGTATATACTATCTAACCAAGTTTGCTTCTTCATTTTGCACCTCATGTTGGCAAATGATTCCTTGTCCTCATAGCAATACATACAAGCACCAAAATCAGAGAGAATAGTTGGTCAGATTGACATCCTAAACACCGGGGGTAGCTGATTGATCATACAATCCTCTTGTCAGAAAAACAGGCCAATGGATTATGTGGCACTATTATTATTTTATCCAACCAGACATCTGGTCCATATTTTTAAACTTTGTGCTAGATTCATTTGAAATCCACGAAGATGTCTTCCAATGGAATTCGAAGGGATATTGAGCTACCTAAATAGATAAAAAAAAATAGAGTAGAACCATGCTGATGGCATGAGAAGTGATTGATACCAATACCCCTGTATTTTCGTACAAGTCATCACTAATTTGGGGACTAGATTTGGGAACAAAGAATGCCTTGTTGCAATATCTCATCTATGTGCAACAATGTATCTGGGGTGTCTAAAGCTATCCTAGAGGCAACATAAACAAATATACCATGACCCAAGGAATCCATAGGAGGTGGCCAAGATCTAGTGGCAAGATCGAGAAACATTGTGGCGGCATGCCCCATTTGAGGGAAATCTTTATTTTACTACCTTATATACATAGGAGGTGACGTGAACCCCTTCCTTTCTACTCTTACTAGTCGGGCTACTGTAGAATTTTCTACCACTGTAAAGTGAGTATGAATATTATTATGTTTTTATAAATGTATAAAGTCACATGACTTTTCGAACATGCTGATTGTGCATCTTGATTCGTCCAAAGGGCCTTTGCCATTGTCTCTAGCAAGATTGCCATCCTTTGATGTGGCACCACAAAGTTATTGTCGTGGGTCCACTAGATCACCTAGCCTAACACGGAGGTGACCAAACTCAAACCCCGCAAAAGGGAAAACCATACAAATTCAAAAGACAAACTGACGCCATAGACCACCCCACATCAGCAAAAAATTATGGGCATAAACGAAAATGATCAATATGGGAGGTATTGATGCTAGAAATTGGAGTTAAAAATCATACACATACACTCAAACAATCCATCTAGAGCACTTAATGTGTGAAACTAGACAAGCAATATATAAGCAGAAAGAAATCTCAGCATTGATATCTACCCAAGATGAGGTAAAGCATCATCACCAAAGAAGCAAGGTAGTGTAGGGAAGCTTATTGTCACGAGGAATTAGAGCAAGAACAAAGTGACATGGTTGGAAAACTAAGATGGCAAAGATATGGACGTGAAGTGAGATCTAGATCTAGATCTAGAGAGCCATGCACCAATAATGGGCCTTCGCCTTCGGTCACTAGTGAATAGAGAGGCCCAAGGTCGAAAAATATAATCGAAACATGGGGGCAAATCTAGGAAGGCATAAGGTCCCACTAGTAGATCTTACCTAGATGTGGCAACATACGACTATAGTGGTCTGGTCTAGACCAATGACGATGATGTTGAAGCCCAACACATGAACTTTCCACTAGAGGATCTCAAGATTCAATATGGAGCATAAGAAACACAATTGTAACATTGATCCTCTAATATAATCATTTTATTATACTTCATATTATATAGAGGAGGTGGCAGACACCATGCCCCATCCTACTTCGTAAGGTCGTCGAAGGAATTTCTATTCATAGCAATTAGTTAATAACAAAATCTCTAAGATTTTTCTAGAAATTAGTTAAACTCTAACCTGTTGATCGTGTACCATGATTCGTCTGCACGAACTTTTTCTTCATCATTTGGCCAGATCCTCCTCCTTCTCCACATATGTTGCACAATCATGTGAAGGTCCATGGTCCACTTGATCTCCTGAACATAGATAGAGAGAATGGACGGTGAGTGTAACTAGTGTAGTGCAAGGGAGGTGAAAATTCTAGTGCTTGGTGAGTGCCCACATGTAGCCCGCCATGGGAGTGAGACTCCAAGCATGGGTAGGGTGACGGTGGAGGATGCGGAGGTTCATGCGCATGAAGGCGGAGGAGGTGGGTGATGAGATCCATCATTGTGGGGAGATTGCGGCGGGCCGAAGGCCTTGGGGAGGAGTAGTTGAGGGTTAGGGTAGAGCATGGCGAATTTATATAGGAAGTGCTGGGGCAGAGGACGAGAGATGACCTATATCCAATGGTCAGGAAAAATCAAACTTATACATATAAAAAAAGTATATGCCTAGATATGAGTGTATATTACACAACCTACTAGCACTTCCAAACGAAGTACCGTTAAGGTGACTCTAATATGGCATAAGTAAGGGCCAAAAAGACTCGGAACGAACTATGGTTAACAACTCAATATGAAAGAGGGGTGAAAACGAAAATCCAATTATCACAATTTGAAACAGGAAATTGCAACCTTTGGCTAGACCATTTGGTTTTGCAACACAATGGTAAAGCATTCGGTTTTGCACTATGAATGTTCTAAACACAAGGTAATGTAAAATGTGCTAATGTGGCTGTCCCTGAACAAACAAACAAGTGATGATGTACTGATGTCCTCCTCGTTCAAGTTAACGCAACATAGTTTTCTGTCATAAATTCATAATTTATACCATGCCAAATGCAAATCACGGATTCATCCAATTTTGGGATGAATAAACTGCGATTTTCTAACAAAGCAGCCGCCCTGCCGTCCTAGACAACTTCTCAATTTAAAACTGCATCTCACAATCTCCCGCTAATGACAAAGGAACAAAGCGCGCGCATCTCGTAATAGCATCTGTCAGTGTAGAAGTCCACGCTTCGTTCTCTGCATTCCAGCACAAACACGTACGCAGGCCTGCACTGCTCTTGTACCGCGCGCGGTGTGAGCTCACCATGGACGCCGCCGGGTCCTCCTCGCCGCCGGCGCCGCTGCGCATCGTGATCGTCCCGTGGCTGGCGTTCGGCCACCTGCTCCCGTACCTGGAGCTCGCGGAGCGGCTGGCGTCGCGGGGCCACCGCGTGTCCTACGTCTCCACGCCGCGCAACCTCGCGCGCCTCCCGCTCCCGCTGCGCTCCGACGTGGACCTCGTCGCGCTCCCGCTCCCGCGGGTCGAGGGCCTCCCCGACGGCGCCGAGTCCACCAACGACGTCCCCGACGACGAGCGGGAGCTCCACTGGAAGGCCTTCGACGGCCTCGCCGCGCCCTTCGCGGAGTTCCTGGCCACCGCGTGCGCCGACGCGGCCACGCGGCCCCACTGGATCGTCGCCGACTCCTTCCACCACTGGGCCGCCGCCTCCGCGGCCGAGCACGGCGTGCCGCTCGCGATGCTCCTCCCGACCGCCGCTATGGTCGCCGCCGTGCCCCGCCCGCCGCCGTCGTCAGAGAGCGCCGCCTATTCCTTCGAGCTGCAGGCGGCCGCAGCCGCGCGCGCCGTGCCGCGGTACGAGCGGGAGGGGATGGCGCTGGTGTTCGCCAACGACGGCGCGTCGTCGGGCATGTCAAGCCGCCAGCGCAGCGTCCTGACGGCGCAGGGGTGCACGGTCGCGGCCATCCGGAGCTGCGTGGAGTGGGAGCCCGAGTCGTTCTCACTCGTGGCGCCGCTCCTCGGCAAGCCGGTCGTGGCCCTCGGCCTCCTGCCGCCGCCACCGGACGGAGCCCGCCTCGCCGCATTGGCAAACAGGGAGCACGCCACTGTACGGTGGCTGGACGCGCAGCCGCTCGGCTCAGTGCTGTACGTCGCGCTGGGGAGCGAGGTGCCGCAGCGGCCGGACCAGGTGCATGAGCTGGCTCTCGGACTGGAGCTCACCGGGACGCGCTTCCTCTGGGCCCTGAGAAAACCCAGCGGTGCCGCCGCCGACGACGACATGCTCCCTCCCGGTTTTCAGGACCGCAACGACGGCCACGGGCTGGTGACGACGGGGTGGGTTCCGCAGGTGAGCGTGCTGGCGCACGCCGCCGTGGGCGGGTTCCTGACGCACTGCGGCCGGAACTCGCTCATCGAGGGGCTCCTGTTCGGGCACCCGCTCGTCATGCTGCCCATCTTCGGGGACCAGGGCCCCAACGCGCGCCAGATGGAGGCCAAGAATGTGGGGCTGCAGGTGGCAAGAGACGAGGAGGACGGGTCGTTCGACCGCCATGGCGTCGCCAGCGCGGTCCGGGCCGTCATGCTGGAGGAAGAGTCCAGGAGGGGCTTCGTCGCCGGCGCAGCGAGGATGCAGGAGGTCGTGGCAGATGCCGAACGCCATGAGAGATACATCGACGAATTCGTAGAGCAACTTAGGTCGATTTCCGGCTGATAAAATCAGGCTCTCACATGTAGCTTCACGAATGAATAAATGATGGAGGGAAGGCCTTGAGATCCAGGTCCAGGCACAACCTGGCTAGCTTGGCCACGAAAGTATGAAGGCTTCGACCCGGTTTATTTAAGGAAAAATTGGTTCTATACCACTTAAAAGATCTACACTTTAGAAAAATACCGCTAAATTTTTTGGCTTTAGAAAACTACTATTCAAAGTTTCTAAGAAGTCGTTTGGAAGCCAGGTTTTCATTTCATTTGTAGCATTTTGAAATGAATATTCATTTCATTTACATTGTAATTTCAGAAATGGACACTTGTTTGGTTGCCACAGGAATTGTAAATGACAGTAGAATTCAATATTGAATTTGTTTGGTTGCCACAGGAATTGTGAATGACAGGTTTCAGCTCGGAATTGTGATTACATATGGCATCATTTTGCTGGATTTCCCAAATGAAATGATGGCCCAATTCTGTGGCAACCAAACAGCCCACCTATGAAATTTTAAAATGAATTCCAGGATTCCAGGCTTAAATGATGGATACCAAACGACCTCTAAAGGTCTGTCTAGGACGAGTCAGTAGATCGACTTTCTTCTCCACCTCCGGCCTTCCGTGCAGCCATCATTGGCCAGACCGCCGTCCACCCCGCTCGCGGCCGGCGCGCTGCCGCGCACCTCGCCGCTCTGCCCTATCCCAAGCTCCCCCCTTTGCCGGTCCATCGCCGCCCTAGCCATACCTCTAAGTCTTGCCACCTCCTTCTTCGGCGCTAGCACCCCGCACCCTAAACCCTAAAGGGCCAACTGCGCTGTCACCGGCTCCGGCTCGACGGATGTTCCCCCGTCCCCTCCCTCCTCCTGCTCGATGTGCTCAAGATAGAAGACGACGCACAAATCTTAGCGCGATTCAACGGTTGCAGATTCTACTGAGCTCTAACGTAAATCTCAGTTTATTTAGAATTAGCAAAATCTTTTTCTAAAGTGTGGATCTTTTGATGGTACAGAACCAGTTTCCCCTTTATTTTACATAATAATACTACTAAAGCAAAGCAAAAGCTAAACGGCCCAGGACGACGAAAACGAAAAAGAAACTAACGCGACGTTCCGCCCCACCATTGCTGGGTGCAACAGTGAATCGATCGCAATGCCTTGCGTGGCAGCTCCACTCTCCTAGCCGCCGCCCCTCTCTCCTCTCCAATCCGGCTCCATCTCCAATCTGGAGCAATATTAATCTACTCCCGATTCTTCCGAGTTCAGTTACTACCCAACTCTGCTACTCCGCTTCCTCCCAGGCTCCCACCATCGTCTCGCCTTCCTCCCAAGGTCCGCCTTTTTCTTTTCTTTCAAAGAACTCGCAGTAAATTCCCAAAGCCTTCTCCGATTCCGTCTTGAGTAGGTGGCAGCAGTAGTAGTATTTAACTGGCACCGCGTAATCGCCGTCGCCCAAGTTGCCAACATCTCTTTCCGATTGATTCTATCACCGGCCGCGCGCGGAGAGCCTAATCTTGCGGCATAACTCGGGGTCGTTTCGCAGATACGGCGGCGGAGAGGAACGACCTGTGCGGATTCGTAGCGTTAATAAATTGCCACCGACCGATCGGCTTCTTTCTTCCTTCCCAATCGGTGTTGCGGCGGCCGGCGAGTCCGAGGAACTACAAGGGCCGGCACGACACTCTGTTTGGTCTGCAGGGGAGAAGACAGAGTTAGATGGGGGCCATCCTCTGCTGCTTGCGCGGCCCCGACGACGAGGCGCCTGGTTGTTGCTTGTGCCTGCCATGGCCTTTCTTGAACAACGATCTTCAGGACTCGGTATGTATTTTACCCATCTGTTTGTTTTACGCCTTCCGTTTGGCGATATTCCTATGCTCTATTACTGGAGCTGCGGTGATGGGGTGTAGATATGTGATCAATTTAGTCACGGCCGGTGGGGGTTGAATTTTCTTAGTTTGTGATCTACACATAGCTGTCTGCCTGTCTCGGTGCGCCACCGAGATGGCATTTCATTGTGCTCACTTCAATTGCACAATTTGTTAGTGCATACGTATAGTAGTGGATAAACCCACAAAACGGACAAGCCTCCATAGTCTTGTTTGACAATCAGCCCAGAGCTGCTATTTATAGAAATTGAAACTTGACAACTTGGTTCTGAATAAGCATATGAGACTGATATATAATTGCAGCATGTTTCGGTGCCGATTCTTCAAAAAATGTGTTTCATTTGTTCACAGTCGCATGTTTCAATCATTTGCAACACAGTTTCATAACTGCTTGCTTTCTCCCCAGGGCGCCGCTGCACGCCAAAGAGCGGATGCACGGGTTGCACCTGTTGAGGGAAGGGTTCCTCTTGCTGGTTCCACTGGTTCAGGGCAGGATGATTCGATGAATACTTTTCGCTGCCCTCCGAGGCCATTACCTTATGACGATCCTCAGTTCATCCATCAGATGGAGCAGCACCCGCTAGTGGCAGGGCATGACAAAGCTTCAACGCGGTTCAGGAAATCTATTCAGCTTGAAGAAGGCAACAATTCTGATATCAGATCAGCTCGAGCAGCTAAGAAGGCTCACGGGTCATCCCTTAAAGGTCAATCACAAGGTCAAAAGATTGTGGGAACACAAGTAGATGTTCCTTCTGACTTTCAGGATGACTGTCCAATATGCCTAGAAGGTCAGTGAACGCAAGTACCACTCTAGTCCTGACATCTTTTTTTCCCCGTACGATGAGCTTTATAATGTAGAGTCCTTCACCTTGTGTCTGTTACAAAGAAGATTCACATTTATTCATGTTTAACCATTATCGATAACGGACGCTAAAGAACGAAAAATGTAGCATTCCACCTGTCTGAATTTATTTCCTTTTTCTTACAGAGTATGATTACGAGAATCCAAAAATAGAGTTGCAATGCAACCATAATTTCCATCTTGGCTGCATTTACGAGTGGATGGAAAGAAGTCAATCTTGCCCTCTCTGCGCCAAGGTACTTAGCTTCTTTACAAGAAATTCTTTCACCTTAGAAAGAGAAGCATTAGTTTGTATTTGCATGAATCTGGCAAAAACCATGTCTAACATTTTGAATACTGAACCGCCCCATTGCAGGTAATGCTATTCAACGAGGAGCAATAGCCATGCTGCCACATGTCTTTGCGCATGCTGAAGACATGAATCGTGTAGGTTGTGTACATAGCGTTGATCAAATCAAGTCTCTAGATTGTTTGCTGAAACCTCCAGCAACAATTCGGCTTTTCTTTCTAGAGCAGATAATCTTTTTTTCTTTTCTCCACAAAGTTGATAATTTGTGCCAATGCGAAACTGACATTTCAAACTGATGTTAGTCTGATGAATTTTGGGTGATTACATTAGCTTGGCATACTGAAGCACGAAACTCTGGAAACTTCACCAGTTATTGCTACTTCTTTGCCAACTGTTTGCAGCAGGAACCGTGCTGTTTTTATTGAATGATTATCGCGAAAAGGATGGGGTTCAAGTGTTATTATTTCTTTCTTTGTTTCAGAAATAAAGAAAACAAATTGTTCTATTCACACGATGCCCCAGTCAGTACCTGCTCTGTTCACAGCTTGCAAACAATTAACAACATGCGAAATAAATGTATAAAAGAAACTTGTACCTGCAGTGCTGCTGCTGTAGCCAAGAGTTCTCTGTACTCACTGAAAATAGTGCTTTTTTTAGCAGCAACATCTGAAATTCCAGTAACCAGAAAGTAGAAACCTGTAACTGCAGAGCACAATATAATATGGCTATCATAAATAATTTTTGCCTTAACCCTGTCTCTTGGAGAGATGAAACAGATGCAATGGCATCACTGAGTACCATAACCAGAGATATTTAATATCTCCAGGGAATTTGAAACCATATTCAAAATCAAATTATCATTGCTTCTAGACACTTTCCTTGAAAGATCTCAGTGAAGCCTGCCTTTTTCTTTTCACCAACATATAACAGTCTTTGTGATATAGTACATTGTAGCAGCGTGCATACCTAATGAAAGCGACTCACATAAGACTCATACAGAAATGTGTGTGTGTGTCCATAATAATCATATAATTTGCAATATCAACTATGATGTAAATGAGAGTATTGCACAGTTTTATTACCAATCCAATTCCTATGCCATATAAAAAGTGACCAACCACCATGAGGAGGAAGTTAGGCGCTACCGCTGTGAGAGAGCTCTTTGCGACTTCCTGCGGTAGGTAATAGGAACATATCATACACCAGACTAGATTGCACCACACAACATGGTCGAGAACATGAGGGTCACAGGACAGACATAGCTAGAAAATCTGCAATTAACTTAACATATATGGATTTATTTTCGCGAGGTAGGTCCATACAGAAATATTCTTCAGCGAACAGGAACATTACAGGACAGATATCATTTTTTTTCGAGAACACAGTGAAACGCAGACGCTCACAAGCACGCACGTATAAACACCCTACCCCTATGAGCACCTCCGAGGGACTGATCCGGCATATCTTGAGGTTAACGAAGTCACCACTGGCAAACATCCAGGTAAATGCAAACATCAATGCCAAGTCTAGGACTTGAACCTGGTGGGCTGGTTCCACGACAAGGGACCTAACCACCAGAGCCAAGCTTTGTTTGCAGATATCATTTTTTTTAGAAACATATTAAAGTTTTTAATCCTTTCCTTTTTTCTGATTGTTTGTTTCATGGCGTTTGTTGATTGAGGAGCTTCAGTCAGATCGTAGCTTAATGGTTGTCCTCTCGGTTTTGCCTCTACCCAATGGGCGCTGGATATCATCAACCGTCGATGCAGAGGCTTCGTGTGGAAAGGGGAGGAGGAGGTGAATGGAGGCCACTGCCTCCTCCCTTGGTCCAGGGTATGCCAGCCCACTGAGAACGGCGGCCTTGGCGTGCTTAATCTGAAGCTCTTCGGCACCGCACTTCGTTGCCGCTGGCCCTGGCTGCGTTGGGCCTCGGAACCGCGTCCATGGGCGCTGATTCCGGCTGAGGACGACCTGGAAGCGTTGGCCATCTTCAGAGCTGCAACTTTCATTCGCATTGGCGATGGGACAAGGGCGTTGTTCTGGACTGACGCATGGCTCCCCGGAGGAAAATCAGTGCAGGATGTAGTCCCTATTCTGCACTCCTTCGTCAAGAAATCAAACATCACTGTGGCTGCAGCACTGCAAAATAATCGTTGGGTTAGAGACATAACAGGGGGTCTCTCTTCGCCGGCGCTTGCTCAGTATTTGCAGCTCTGGGATTTATTAGAGGGCACCACCTTAACTGTCGGCCAACAATATGAGGTGGTTTGGCGGCCCTCGCACGATGGTGCTTTCTCCGTCAACTCGGCCTACAAGCTCTTCTTCATCGCGAACATGCAATTCGCTTGTGCAAAACCTATTTGGAAGTCCAAGGCCCCCATGAGATGCAGGTTCTTCATGTGGTTAGTGGTGCACAAGCGCTGCCTCACAGCAGACAACCTTGCTCACAGAGGGTGGCCACATAATACCTTCTGCCCGCTGTGCACTATTGCTAATGAAAACTGCACCCATCTCTTTTTGCACTGCTGTTTCTCCAAGCAAGTCTGGGAGCGTGTTCGGACCTGGTCCAGGGCCAACTTCCCAATTCCTGATGATACTTTTGGCAGCACCGAGGAATGTTGGCTTATGGCAAGAAAGAGGGCGCCGAAGAACATACGTTGCGACTTCGACACTGTGGCAATTCTGGTACATTGGAGGATCTGGAAGGAGCGGAATTCACGCATCTTCCAGCAGGAGTGTAGCACGGCGGACCGCGTGTTTGAGCTAATCATTGAGGATATTCATTCCTGGAAGGCCGCCGGCTGTATTTTTGAGTTTTAGGCTCCTGAGGTTTTTTGCTGTTGATGTAGTTTGTTGCCTGTCTCTTCATCTAGAGTTCTGTTGGGACCAGGATAGGTCTTCTTTTGCTCGGCCATCTCGGCCGTCATTTGCCACGCTGTGGCTCTCTTGTAAAAAACTTTCTCTTCTATCTTAATGAAGTTCGGCCTATAGGCCCTTCGAAAAAAGTACGACATTCACAATATTCTGCACCCATTTGTCACCCCGAAAACATCTGGTATTGACCTTCTTAAGCCAGCATCAGTGGCCATCCAGGCCCAAATGAAGATGCTAATATATCTTCAAAAGGCACAACTATGGATAAATAAAATTGCAGCGGGTGTAAATGACAAGAATAATTACCACAGTTCCATCTATTGTTCCGTAGTCATTCCCCAATATTGTCTGAGATGGCCTCCTAAGTCCTACCAACAACAACTTGCTAAACATAGGACATGAGATTATTAGGAATTCCACATGGGTCTTCACCAAGGTATCCACTCGGATGAGCCCCAACAGGATTGAAGTACCTAGGTAGAATGATCTTCAGTTCAGGATCTGTACGGTAGACATCATGATCATGTCAGTACAAAACTAAGATTGCTGACACCAAAGTATCAGGTTTGAAATCATGGCATACACATAGTAGCGAGTGTTACTAGTAATATATTTAACAAGCACACCACATCCATGTACTTGAAATATAAGGCCAAAGGCCCGGCCATATATATATAGTCCCACATCATAGATTCTGTAGAAGGATAGAGAGAGAGATATATGCGGAATATGATGGATGTTGTATTGAGCCTCTCGGGCGAGTATATATAGGGGTACAAGTCTTGGGAGCCAAGAAGGCTATCCTAGAGATAAGGCAGGAGATGATTACAAATCATATACTACCAAATACACATATACCAAATATATCTCTAACACTCCCCGCAGTCGTAGCGGTAGTGACGTGAACAATGGAAGCGTCGCGGACGGTCAGACTGGAGAGAAACCGAAGGTATGAACCAACGGGCTGACACTCCCCCGCAGTCGTAGCGGGAGCGTCGTGGACGGAGTTGCGTCGCGGATGCTTGGACTGTAGAGGAAGCTGGTGAGGCGCAGGCGAGGTGGTAGCCCTTGTGCCGATGTCGAGGGAGCCAAGAGCGTTGGGCGGTGCAACCTTGGTCGGGGTAGCCGCGCGAGGGGATTGCCGTGGTCGATGTCGTGGGCGGGTGCCGGTGTCGATGTAGCCGCAAGCGCGTAGTGCGCGAGGAGAGTGACGGAGACGCGTCGAGGCAGTCGTGGAGGTTGTCGATGCCGAAGTCGATGCAGTCCGAGCCGTCGAGGACGAGGTGCGGCCCTAGTTTTGCCAGAACCAGGCGCACGTCGGGGATGAAGGCATACTTCGGTTTTGCCAGAACCGAGTACACATAGAAGAAGTCGGTGACGCGGTCGAGGCAGTCGTAGGGGCGATGCCGATGAAGACGAGACGCCCGACGCGAGTTTGCCCGACTCGGGAACGTGTCGGGGACGAAGGCACTTCCGGTGTTGCCAGTACCGGGCATGCGAGGGTAGGGAACATTACAAAGTGCGCGCCATGTCGAAGTAGACTAGTAGAGGAGGTCTCGACGACGGGTGTCGGAGAAGAGGAGCAGGTGGTGTAGTCGGGGAAGAGGCGAGTCTCGACGACGGGTGTCGGAGTAGAGAAGCAGGTGACGTAGTCGGGGAAGAGGCGAGGACGCTGGCGGCGAAGCTGTAGTGTACGAAGACGTAGAAGGCGGCTAACCCAGCGGTGACCTGGGGTGATCATGCTGGACGCCTAGACAGGCGTTGTGGTGATCGGCGAGCTCAACGCGACCTGGAGTGGTTGGCGAGCCCAGCGGCGACCTGAGGTGGAGGCGCGGCGGCGGTACACGAAGTAGGCGAGGAAGACCCGGCGGCGTGACGAAGACCATGCGCGGATGGAGGCGACCCGCGCCGAAGGGGCGGCGCTGTGGTGGCCTCGGACATCGACGCGCGGGGGACGGCGAAGGCGACCGCGTGCGGCGATGCCACGGCCCGAGGGGCCGGCGTAGCTGCAGGGCGCAAGTCGGTGCAGCGGCGGGACGCCACCAGCGACGTACGCGCCTCAAAAGGCGCGTCGTTGGCTAGCAGCGTGGACCAAAGGCGGCGGCGCTGCGACCCGAAGGGGCGACACAGCGGCAACCCGATGCTCAATCGGTGGTATGCGCGTGCTCGGGGACGTGCTTGGCGGAGACGTGTGCGGGGTCGGTTGATCAGACCGACGACGGCGCTACACGTGCCATGGCGTAGACTACGCGCCGCAGATCGAAGTCGTTGGCGACGTTGTCGTTGATGTCCTGGGCGATGACGGCGATGACGAACCAGCGATGGAGACCGTGCGGGCGAGACAGCCTGCGGCGTCGCACGTAGGGGCGCCCCGTGTGCGGCGCGTGCGGCTGTGCCGTGCGATTGATGGCCGGTGCAGGTTGATGCCGTTGTCGGAGTAGAGGCGCAAGAGGACGACGGTGATGGGCGACTCAATCCGATCTATGATCGATAAAACCAAAAAGAAAGCGCCGGTCGAGCGACCGACGAAGCAAAAAGAAAACCAATCTACGGATTGGAAAAAAAAAGGACTCGAGGGCAGCGGATCAACAGATCGGCGGACGAACCCTCATACGGGTTGCGCGGCCCCCGGAGTAGGTCATGGAGATTGACCTCCCCGGGGGCGGCGCGGGCGGAAGATTGTGCGGCGGCTAGGTCAAGGAGCGTGCCGCTCTGATACCATGTAGAAGGATAGAGAGAGAGATATATGCGGAATATGATGGATGTTGTATTGAGCCTCTCGGGCGAGTATATATAGGGGTACAAGTCTTGGGAGCCAAGAAGGCTATCCTAGAGATAAGGCAGGAGATGATTACAAATCATATACTACCAAATACACATATACCAAATATATCTCTAACAGATTCGACGATACAACACACTCACCACCACGTCTGGTACCTCAAGTCAGACAAGCAACAACACAAGTTCGGGGACACCGCACAGCATAGAGTACCAACACATAACAGGATCCACACAAGCGCTATCACACGCCGACGACGAAGGGCACTGCCGAGTAGCGCTCCACCGCCCGAAGCTCATGTCCTCGTCGCCCCATGGAGCCGCCTAACCTCGTCCGTCGCCACGTCCAAGAGTCTCTGGTCCGTCTGTCTGACCAGAACCCTCCAGCCCTGCATATGAATATACATTTTGAACATAGCATCAGCCGGGCTGCCAAGGACCTTTCCCTCTATAGCTAGCTTATTGCGAACATTCCAAACGTCCAGCATTGAGCCGCAAAGGTAAACCACGGTAATCTACGGAGGCGCCCCGACAAACCCTGGACAATAGCGATAAAATCCCCAACCCCTGATGGTTCCACGCGCACGACAGGATCTCCCTAATCCCTGCCCACATAAACTTTGCCAAGTGGCAGTTGAAGAAAATATGATTACAATCTTCGAACTCCCCACATAGCGCACAGTCCCCATTCGATGGGCCGTGACGCTTGGCCAACTGCTCTCCCGAGGGGCAGTCGCCCCCTGATCAACTGCCAAAGGAAGACCTTGATCTTCGGGGGAACCCTAGTCCTCCACACTACTTCGAGGGGATTCTTCACATCCTTTCTTTTATAGATTGGTAAGATTAAGTTCTCCTGAAGAGGGGACTCCTTACCTGCACACGATTCTGATGCCCAGAACGCTCGCCACACAGCCAGCCCACCAGGGCAGGGCATCCTCGCCGGTCTATGCTCGGAGATTTCCTCAGCACCCTCCTGTTTTGGCAAAAGAACAATATTGGCCGAATTTAGCCATTGAAGGTGAGTCAACTGAAGATTGTTGAATTGATGGATGGCGTTCATGACATCGTTTTTTATGATCCCCTAACAGTTTTCGAAGAAAGCACTGGTAAAGCCATCTCCACCTCCTCCAGCTCCTTCATCCCGGCCAGCACCTCCAGGAGCATCTTCAGTTTCAGTGGATGACGATGTTGCTGAATGGCGAATCCAGCCCATTTTATTAGGGTAGGGCAGACCTTAACTTGCTCTGGATTTTTTTTATTACTTTCAATAGAAGACATATGGGTTGGGCGGCCTGCCCCGCCCTTCCAAACTGCTGGCTCCGCCAGATCATTTCACTGCAATACAGGTGCATGTTGAGAACAACAGTTGCAGGCAGAGCAAGTGCAGCACAACTTCTGAAGCATGTTTGCAGTCATTACAACAAGAATGACGACTGTCCAACAACCTGAGAAAAGCCTTAACCGATGTCGTGCCTAAGGTGAACTAATAAGTAATAACTACGTGTCAAAATTCCTTTTTTCACTGCTTTGTTTCTTACAGCAATTTCATAAAATTCTTCGCCGAAAAGAAAAGGAAACAGGTGCAGACTTAGGAAAAAATTGTGTTTCACCAAGGTAATACCAGGCGCACTGCCCTTCTTCTCGTCAGCTAAGTCATGAACATTCTTATGTAGTTGAGAAAAAGCAAAGAATGGAAATGTCATGATACAACAAGGGCAGACATTCATAGTAGAAAAAATAGAACAAGGGCGGACATTCACTGAATACTTGGCTATGATTCAAAAACAGAAAGAGATGGCATTAATTGTACAGTCTGAATACATAATTCCTGATTCTAGAGACTGTAAATTTTGCAAATGAGAACATAGTGGCAGCAAAAGCATTGCCCACACAGCAATTCAGAATCATTGACAAGCAGAGTAGCAGACTAGAATTTGAGTATCCTTGTAAATTAGTAGAGAACAAGCAGGGAATTATTATGTCATGGTACCAAATACTAGCATCCATGATTTGCTGATCATAAAGTCTTGGCACATGACGCATACACCATAAGGAGAACTTGCGGCCCAAACATGACGCAGAACATAGAGACTGTTCTTTATAAAGCAAAATAATGCAGAAGCACCACGGTTGACAAGCATCATCAAGGTGTGTGAGAATTTACATACACATCGACCACTCTGCTTTCATTGGATGAAAGGCCAAGCATTCATGTCACCCTGAAACGTTGAGAAGAAGTCATGTGAAACCAAGCTTGTCTTCAGGAACTGCTTCGAAATTGAGAGGCTATGATCATCATCACGGGAACTTGCCAGCAACTTGCCCTCAGTGTCAACACAAAGCAGCAATCCTCCACAAGCTACCAGCACGCGCACACCCCCCTCTCCGCACATAACCATCAGGCTCCGACGCTCCTCGACCAGTGCCATCTCCGGCATCATCGGCAAGTTGACGCTGCACTTGAGAGCCCATGGCTCTCATAGTCCTGCATCGCCCAGATACGAACACTTCTCATGCCATCATCCCAACGAAAACGATTGAGATGGGCCATCAACGTTCCTAGAGTCGACCAAATCGTCCCCGGGCCGCGGCGTTCGTAGGAGGAGTTGCATCCTAATGACGGGGTTGCAGGCAGGCGTTTCTCCAACTTCCGTCAGCCGAAGGGCATTGAAGACGGAAGTTGGAGCAACGCAAACACCGAGTGGAAGGCCCAACAAGAATCGCTCGAGGCCGCGTGGCCTATTATATTCAGTCCCGTTCACCAGAAGATATCGAGGTTGTTATCGAGAGTAGAGGCCCATCTAAGTTGTGTCGATCGGAACGGGCGGAGTGAGGTGGTGGAAACGACCGAACTGGAGATCTGAGACATCCGATTTTGAGATCAAACAGCTGATGATATCAAATTGTTGTGGTTGCTCCCAGGTACACAAGTTATACGGTTACTTAATACTCCATCCGTCCCAAAATGTAAGGCGCCTAAGGTTTAGTCAAATGTCAATGTTTTTAAAAATTGATCAAATTTATACTTAAAAATATAAACATTTACAATATTGAACCAACATGAATAGATTCACCATAAAGTATATTTTCTTAATATGTCTATTCCATATTATAGATGTAAATATATTTTTCTAAGTATTTAATCAAAGTTAGTAAAGTTTAACTTTTGACCAATCCTTAGATGCCTTACATTTTGAGATGGAGGGAGTAAAGACTAGCTTGAGATAGAAATCATACCACACATAGGCTTACCACTAATAGAAATAACCAATGTCTCAAAACTAAATGCCAAATAAAAACAGAGTTCATCAACAGATATAGCCATACATGTTCAGAAGCATAGAGAATCAATGTAAGACTGAGCTTATGACTTACCATGCAAATACCCTTGTGCAACCTAAGAGAGCTCAGTCCCCACTTTAGCATCGAGACACCAAAAAGGGACGGGAGCAAACTACACGGTTACATGGGTGAACGTTTTTCCAACCGGGAGGAACGCCACCACCATTAGACACGGATTTTCTAACGGCACCGGTTCCTACCGATCTCAATCTGATCGGTAGTAGCCTCACGATTCATGCAAATATTTCTTCAGTTTGATGTCTATTTTACTTTGATATGGTATATATATGATATTTATTAGTTATGAGTGAAATTGTAGTCAAATCTTGTTATTTCAGCGACATTATACATATATTTTTCAAACGTATTCGAATTCATTTAGTTATTCATTTAAATTACCGCGAGTTCTAATTTATATAAAAAAATTATGAGATTTATTAAACTTTTATTTAGATACCAAATATATGTCATATGAAGATGATACACACTAAATCTGGATAAGGGCTCTAACACGAATTGCGAGGAAATGAAGGGTGGATGGATGTCTGGTAGAAACCGGTTCCGTTAGAAATGATTTTCCCCACCACCATCCCCGTGTATCTCAGCAGTGAGCTACTCCAATTACGCTTATCATGAACAGTTAGGTATCACGTTTATACTCACTGCTTGCCCAGAAGATCTTAAATCAAAATCAGCAGATACAAAACACCTGTTACACTGTTGAAAATTACTACTAGCGAAGTACCACATCTGATGTCGGAGTACTAATCTTTTGTTGCGTTCTGCAACCAAACTTCATCAGCTCGATGTCTACAATGGGAGATACACCAAGCTAAACTAAGGTATAGCATCTTAGACGATTACTAATGATTAGTGAGGACATCAACAGATCAGAGAGTGGTCTTCCCGACGCGAACGTTGAGAGACAGCACCTTGGCCGGCCCAGCCCCGATGAGGTACCGCGGCGGCACCGTCAAGTAGGATGTCAGATCTCCCAAGACTACGGCTGCCGGCTTGGTGCTGCTCGTCGCCTCGATGTCTGCATGCACGGTGTCCATCCTGCGGTTCGCCTCCGCCGGCAACGGCCCGTTCGCCCACATCCTGACCGTGTAACGAGGCCAAGGGCACGCCGCCGCACGGATGCAGACCGCCGACACGAAGGTGGCCTCACCAAGCGCGCCCACGTTCAGGAGAAACGCGTCGTCGTCGTCCCCGGCGCCGGTTAGCAGGCTGCATGCGGGCTCCGGCACCGGCACCTCGATCTCGCTGGTCTTGCCGTAGCAAAGCTTATGCTCCCGCATGGCGTGGGCGGCGACGAGGTGGACGACGAGCGCCCTCGGCGGGGCCTTGAAGGTGCAGCCGGGCTCGGTGCACGAACACGGGGCGTGCGGGCAAGTGTCCTTGTGGTCGTCCGCCTCGTGGTAGGTGATGAAGCGCCCACAGCCGTCGTAGTCGCAGATGACCCTCGCCGACGAGACCACAAAGTCCATGGCCGTGTTGGGGACGTCGAAGGCGGCACCGTCGCACACTCCGCAACCCCCCGCGAGGCAGCCGTGGCAGGCCGCGTGCCCGCGCATGCACTGCGCGCCGGCGCATCCAAGAGATCAAATCAGCACAACGGCGGCTGCATTGCAGGCTGTAATGGAGTCGAACGGGACCGGCGGCAAAGCAAAGGAAGAAGACGCGCGTACCTGGAACACCGGCGGCTTGAGCTTGCCGAAGCAGATTGGACAGTGAAGTACAGGGAAGTCCAGCTGTAGGTCGATCTTCATCACCGCGACGTGTTCCACCGCCACGATAGGGCCGGCCGCTTCGTGTACGACGTTCTCCTGCTTCACCGGGACACTAGCAAGCGCCTCCAAGTCCAGCCTCGGCTTCTTGGCGCTCTGGTCCCTGCTGCCCTTCTCCATCACCGACGTCGAGCCCCTGTTCCTCTCGTCCGATGCGCCGACCTGCAACCTCAACTTCTAGGTCCCTGGTGAACTGGCTGCGAGGTGGAAGAAGAAGGCTAGAAGAGCAAATGGCGTGGGATACAGAGAGCCGGAAGCGGGGGCAAGGTAAAAGAAGCGGGGGATGAATTAATATTCGACGGGTTATGGCAAGTGATTGATTTGACAGTAGTTATGGTGTGGCGTGCGTCGCTTGCTCTGCCAGCACGACGGGACAGGACATGGCCGTAGCTCTACCGTCCTGCAGTCATTGGCCACTTTGACTTTGGGAGGACGGTAGTAGCTGCTGCCTCAACCACCGCTCAAAGACCGCGCTGCTGCCTCAACCACCGCTCTGGCGGGCGGCCTTCACTGATGCCGCAGGCCGCGTGCTCCCCTTTGTTGCCTCCGCTCCCGCTCTCCCCGAGCTGGCCAGAGCTCTATTTCTCCCCTTTTGGCTTCCCTGCAGAGCTCGATCCGGGGCATTCATGAGTCCCCAGATCGCCTGCCTCGACTGTGCCGCAACAGCCTCGCCTCCAGTCTGTGATCTGCGTTCCTGGACAAGATCAGCCAGTGCCTGATAAGGTGATCCTCTCTGCGCCGGCTGATTCGGCTCTTCTCGGTGCGGCGCACGAGGGAGAGGCCTTTACTGTATTGAACAAGAAAAAAAGTAGCTTGTCAACAGCGGGACATAACTGATTGTAGGCACATTAGAACAAGACCAAACTCAAGAAATATCACACTTTGACATGATGTTAAACTCTGTCTACCGAATGCACATGCCATGTCCTGAAGCTAAAGATTTGCTAAACAATAAATTATCTTTCTTGTTTCAGCTGAGTTCTAACAATAAATATCTTATCAGCAAATGACATGAATCCACACTTCAAGAACAGCAAAAGGCCGGCTAGCATGAACAGAAGTCTTCTCTAAGCTGCTCATCAATCCGTAGCCTGCAGCAATGAACAAGTAAAATTAATTTGGATATTACAGGCCATAATAAGAAAATGAGAATACTTCATCACAAGACCAGAGTTCACACAAATCATTGAGCATCTGCCATCCACACACAGAATCAAAACAAGCATCAAGGAAAATAATATGATCTGCTAGCTGGCACGAATCCTGGAAACTGCGGCTTTGTATGGAACTGGAATAAGACAAATTGCTCATCAACACAGTATTACTTTGGCATGCTGTCATGCCTAGTACATACTAGTTTATAAGTTCTTTAGTATATATGAAGGGTTGAAGCAGAGAATCAAGGGGGCGAAGCAACAGACCATTCAGTGTGACAGATCAGAGTGTGCAATTTACTGACATGAACATTTGATATTTTCATCAGGTTGAGTGCAAGAGAGAGCTCAATAATCTGGGTAAGCGGATGGTTTAACTTCAAATGGAATGCAAAGTTTATTTCCACCCAGGTTATTTTCACCAAAGAATCTACTAGTTGCCAGTTTGCCACATATGTATGCAATTTCCAACTCAAAATTTCGCTTGTCTTCTCCAGGATGATGGGTCGACTGTTTCTACTTTCTCGCTGTCAGGGAGCAACCCTCAAGACAGGCACTTTTTTAAAGAGAAGGCTCGACGAGCCCAGCTTTGAATTAACAAAGCCATCAACCGGCCAGGATTACAAGATAGCACGCAGCAAAGAAAAAGAAGAAAAAAGAAAAACTGGGGACACCAGCTAGAGATACAAGCTCGAGATGGTGAAGAGCTAAAGCCTACAACAAAGGAAAATGCGGAGCAGGGGCCAGGCCCTAAACTACGGGTTCGCCGAAAACGCCCAAGACTTCAGCAAAACACCGGCGGCTCCCCGAGACGCCACTCCGCGGAACAGAAACCATGCAGGACTAGCACACCGAGCAACATGTCGGACGGAGGCCCACCAGCACCCCGAGAGCTGGCTAACTACGCTAGTGAAGCCGGCGAACCTCCGGAGCTCGAAGGGGAAACTTCATGACGAGCGCCTCCAGGAAGGAAAATGGCGCTCGCGAGCGTCATCGTTGTCGGCACGGACCAGCCGTGCGGTGCTTTCGCGGGAGCTTCGGCACCCACCCCACGAAAGACTCCTAAGTCTCGGCGCATGCCATCACGACAAAACACCAGCTGCTGAGGAACACCGGAGTGCCTCCTGCCACGACGCACCCACAGACAGCCACCCTAGGCTCGGGAATGGTCGCGCAAAGGGGAGACACACCGTCTATATGAAGCCGGGTACTGCCTGACGCATGGCCTCAACGAAAGGGGCTTCGAGGAGGAGCTTGGAGGATCGCTAGTAACTAGGGTAGCAGACAGAACCCAGGGGCAGGCAACCGGCGACAAGATGAGTGTCATGGCCACGCCTCCAAGAAGGTTAACGGCGTCCAAGGACGTCGTCGTCGCCGGCAATGGCAAACGCCTTGCATTGCTTTCGCAAACACCCCATCGAGCTCGCAAGCGTCTCTGTAGGACAGGGCGTCCAGTGGTGCCACACCAGACCTGCAGGAACAAAACTGAGACACACCATCCCCAGGTGGTCAGGGGTGGCCGGAGGGAAACGGGAAGGCGGTGACGGCGACCGCCACCGCACCATTGCAGCACCCCCTCCCAACCACCAAACCCCGCCAATCACCGGCCGGAGCAAACCAGAACTGGCATCTTGGTCCCTACCCAGATCGAAAAACAGAGGACGCATGAGCACAGCCCGGCCCGGCCAAATCCCGGCGGCGAGCCGACGGCCACGACCCGCACGCTCCTGCGCCGTCGGGGGCACGGGGCAACATCTGGCTGCCCCGGGACGGGATCCATCGGGACACCCCGGCCCGAGCCGGACCCCGCCCGGCCCAGACCTAGGCCCGCCGGCCCAGATCTAGGCCCGCCGCCGCCACCCCTGGCCACGGCCGCGCCGGCGTCGGGACGCGCCAGCCAGCAGCCAGCCGCGCCGCCATCCCGCCGGAGCCACGCAGACCTCACACCTGGTGGGCGCCGACGCCTCCAGCGCAGAGACGCCGCCCCTGCCGATGCAGCCGGCCCGCGCCGCCACCGCCAGACGAGGGGGATAGGGGGGCCCCGCCGCCGCCGGCGCCCCGGGGCTTTGCCCGGAGACGCCCTCCGGCGGCGGCGAGGGAGGAAGGAGGCGGAGGGAGGGTGGGGACGAAGAGGAGTTTAGGGTTCCGCCCTGCCGCTCGCGGGAGCGGACAGGCTAAAATAAAGGTCAAACGTATGAAATTGTTCTCAAGACAGGCACTTGGTCTCTGGTCGAAATGGTGTCAAGAGATTACGGACAGTAAGTTACCCATTTTGATTTGAGATGTTCTAGGTGACTAAATTGCTATGACATCAACAGATTTTAGCAAAGTGAGTGGTGGTAAACAAAATCGTATTAAAAAACTGGCCAAAATTTAAATCGAAAAAAACTGTGGAAAGCATATCTCTCATAATAATGGTGCTAAATCTCCGCATTGCTCATAATGTTCGAATATACTTTGGTCACTGTTCATCATTTTGTACTACTTTTTTGGATGACTTTCTTCACATGATCTGATGTCATAGCAAAGTGAGTGGTGGTAAACAAAATCGTATTAAAAAACTGGCCAAAATTTAAATCGAAAAAAACTCTGGAAAGCATATCTCTCATAATAATGGTGCTAAATCTCCGCATTGCTCATAATGTTCGAATATACTTTGGTCAGTGTTCATCATTTTGTACTACTTTTTTGGATGACTTTCTTCACATGATCTTCCTACTTAACTACCATTTCTTTTTTTTACGGGACTTAACTGCATTGAGGATTTATTTGTTGGTTGGACCAGACTTCTTTTTCTCATTAAGACATCTGCTAAGTCAGTTCAGTACTGTTCCTATTGCAGGTGCGCCATCCAAATATATTATCCTTTCTTCACAGTACTGAAGCAGAAGTTCCCGATGGACCTGCTATAAAACACACTATATATAGTTACAGAGGCTGTTACACCACTCGCGGAAAAAATCAAGGAACTGGGCCTGGGAGGTACACAGAGGTACCATGAGATTCAGTTGTCTTATGTTTTAAAAAAACATAATCATATCTGTGCTGAGATTGTACACCCTAATGTTAGTGACATTGTGTCTGAGAAGTCTAGATGCATAGTTTCTTTACCATGGTATATGTGTTCACTAACTTCACGCTGATGCTACCGATAGAACTGGAGGTACTGAGTTGTTCTAAAAATTGGTAACCAATGTTTGTCTCAGACTGGTTACCCGCCTAGCAGTTATTACACTACCTTGATCATGTGGCCTAATGGCAATTATGCGGTAACAGGTGGGGGCACCAATTCCTTGTACAAGAACTGGTATACTTCCTAGCAGATTTCTGAAGTTGCTTTAGCACTGTCAATATTCCTTTTGTGTTGCTTTGATGGAACGAGTACACAGGGAGAAATATTAAATTTGGTTTGGTCCTTGAGAAAGACGCAGACCAAAAAATATATTTGCAGCGGTACATACTAACCCAGTATACAGTACTAGCATATGAATTTGCAGTTAGCATACATTTTTTTATATAGCATACAGTGGGAAACATATCCTCTTTTTCTTCCTGCCATTGGGATTCAAATGTAAGATAAGCATCCCAGCAAAAGAGTACACTCTGCAATGGGCCTGAAGCTTGTGCTAGGTTCTTTTTAAGGGATTAAAGAAACCTGGCTGAGTTTGTGTCCCTGTACTTCCAAATGAGCTGATTGTACACGGCATGACTAACTATTTTGATAATAATTGAAGTGCCTATCTTCCTTAGAAAGAAAGAGAAAGAAAACCAGACATCCCAGGAGATCGTTTTCATACGTTGACCCATTGCCTGATTGATCATTTTACTATAAACACTGATATTTCTTCACTGATGCTGGTAAATCAATCCAACAAGTACAATTTACAGAAGATGCAACTGCATAGGTTGAATATACACTAATTGGCCAACCTAGGAAAATGCTATCCTACAAGCATTACTATCCAGAGAAACAAATGAACTCAGCAGGGAAGCTCATGTCATCCTCTGCAACCAGATCAAGAACCCTAGATCTCACCATCAGGAGCCCAATAAATCTAAAAAGGGAGGAGCATCTAGAAGTACAGGAAAAGGAGGAGTTGGGGTGGATTGTACTCACGAATGACTCCAGCTTCAGTAGAGAGGAGGGTTGGCGGCAGGAGCTCAGGTCAGCGGCGGACAGAGGGAGCATCGTCGGCGGACAGAGGGAGCGGCGGCGGTCAGAGGGAGATCTTGCAACGGGACGGTGTTAGAGGGAGGGTCGGCGGATGCGTGGTCTTCGAGCGGCGGCTGCGGCGTCGTCTTGGAGCGGCGGCGGCGGCGGCGGCGGCGTCTTCCTCCCCGTCGCCAGCCTCGCCCACGTCGCCTCTCGTCGCCCGACCAAAACGCGAGGGAGGGGACGCGTTTTACTTCCACCCCGGCCCAACAGGTTTCGGAGGTAAGGTTCCTCATTACTGTTTGGTTTGTGATTCGGGGGCTCACCCGACCATTCGGTGCCCAGTTCTGAAGTTGCCGAGACCCACGAGCTATTTTGTTGGCTGTGGGAATGATGCCACGCTAGATCTCCAACTCCCGGACTCAGTTTATAAGCCTAAGGCTTTAGCTTCTGGAGCACCTACAACTTTGGTGCAGGTTTCTGGAGAGGGAGTTGTCTCTGCGGAAGATATTCAGAGTCTGATGGCCCGTATGTGTCCTGGCAATCCCACTTGGAAGTGGGCAGCGGTGCCTCATGGGGCTAATTCTTTTCTTGTTGGTATCCCTACAGCTGATGACTTATCGAGGTTAGACGGCATGCAGATGAGTGTGCCCAAGATTAATGCACAGGCTCTTGTTTCTTCTTGGGTACATCAGGATGTTCTTCCCGAGTTTGTGATGAAGCCAGTTTGGGTGCATGTTGACGGTGTTCCTGATTCTGTGAGACATTTCCTTGGTCTTTGGGCAGTGGGATCTCTTATTGGTACTACTTTGGATGTTGATTTGTTTGCCCTCAGGAGCCAGGGGATTATTCGTGTTCTTGTTGCCATGCGAGATCCTACAGTTCTGGACAAAGATAAAGGCTGCCTCCATGTCACTGCTTTGTTACGTACTGAATGGCTACAGGTTTCGTTTTAGTCGAGAGGTTGAGGGGTATAAGGCAGACCCGCGCTTCCGTCCTTTTTTCTGGAAGGACGAAGAGGGGGATGATGGCTCCCACGGCTTTGAGGAGGAGGGATCTCGTGATGACGCAGCGGATGCGGCGCCGGAGACAGCTAATATGGATGTTGATGGTCAGGCGCCTTCTCACTCAGCTGGTGTTACTGCGGTGCCGGTTGCTCAGGTGGCTTTGACCCCTTTCAACCATTCACCGCGTACTGATAGAGGAAGGGAGATAGTGGCTCGTGCTAGGACGGTGTCACCTCACTTGGTGGCTTCTCCTCCGGTACCTGCTCGGTCTTCTTCTCCGTCGCGAGTCCGTACCTTTATGCAAGGGCGTACTCGACCCGCTCCTTCGCGCTCCGCTACTTCGACTACGCAGCAGGTGACACCGGTCCCGTCTCCTACTTCGACTCAGACGGGATCGGAGCTTCGGCGAGTTTCAGCGCTGCCGATGACGCCGAGTTCTCTCCCTTCGTTGACACGGCAGGAGGCCGAGTCGACGGGGTCGCAGCGGCCGGTTTCGGGCCTGGACGCGCCGGGTGCTACGACGATGCTACCGGGGTTGGGGCTGGCTGCACAGCCGCTGCCGACGGCGTTGCCGGCGGTGCAGCTGTGAAAGGATCGTATGCCGCACCTAGAGGGGGGGGGTGAATAGGTGCTAACCAATTTTTAGTTCTTTTTCAATTTAGGCTTGACACAAAAGGTAAATTCTCTAGATATGCAACTATGTGAATTTACCTATATGACAAGGATATCAACTAAGCAAGGTATAGCTACGCAATAGTAGATAGAGTGGGATAGAGGTAACCGAGAGTGTAGCACGCGATGACACGGAGATGATTCCCGTAGTTCCCTTCCTTTGCAAGAAGGTACGTCTACGTTTGGAGGAGTGTGGTTGCTACGCAAGCCAAACCAACAGCCACGAAGGCTTCACTCGGATCTCCTGTGAGCAACGCCACGAAGGCCTAGCCCACTTCCACTAAGGGATTTCCTC
The DNA here is from genome assembly GCF_022539505.1 of Lolium rigidum. NCBI lineage: Eukaryota > Viridiplantae > Streptophyta > Magnoliopsida > Poales > Poaceae > Lolium > Lolium rigidum. Next base: position 42,360,722 of record NC_061513.1, on the reverse strand, counting down.
GAGGCGGAAACCGGGCCTTTACAAAGTTCTTGGGGCACACATCCACAACCAAATTGGAGGCTCCCAAATCGTAACAATACAACAATCAACAACAATACATCAACAACAAATCAACTAGGGAACCAAATAGGAACACTAGCATGAGATCCCTCAAACAAGAGGGGGGAAATGAAGAACGCTTCGGTGAGGATGTAGATCGGTGTCTTCTCCTTCGAATCCCCAAAGATCAAGAGCTTTGGTTGGGGGAGAAAGGAGATCTTGCAAATCTTGACTTTCTTGAGGTGGCTCTAATGAAGGTGGCTTGGCAGATTTCTTGTGTAATGATTGAGCAACCTATCCCTTTGAAGGAGAAAGCTATTTATATGGGAGGAGCTTTCAGATCTGACCGTTGGGGACGAAATCCACTAACACCGGAAGTTCCGGCCAGGACGGCCGGAAGTTCCGGCTCCCACCGGAAGTACCGGCCACTCGGACCGGAACTTCCGCCCCTGTAAAAAGACCTGCAAAGCACATGAAGGGGCGGAACTTGGGCGGAACTTCCGGTGGCCGGAAGTTCCGGCCAAGTTCCGGCCAAGTTCCGGAAATTGGCAAAAACCTTACGGGAACATACTGAGCCACAAACGCGCAATTCCGAACTTGCCCGGAAGTTGGGCGGAAGTTCCGCTGGCCGGAACTTCCGGCCAAACCTACCGGAACTTCCGCCCCTAAGGAGAAAACTGAGTCCAGACTGCGCTGAGAAGCCACTGCTGAAAAATGACAGGCCGGAACTTCCGCCGACTTGGCCGGAACTTCCGCCAGATCCAGAAAACCTGCAGAAACTTCAGAACAGCAAAACTAATACACCGATCCATCAATTTTTGATGGCTTGTACCTGTCTACAAAAACACACATAAAAATATACATAGTGTTGACGTCAAACACACAAAACCCAAAAGGGCGGGAAATGTTCTTTCAATCTCCCCCTTTTTGGTGTTTGATGACAACACAAGTATTTGCAAGGAATAGTCAATGTAAACAACAATGTGAGAGATATAGAGGAGCTCCCCCTAGATATGAGCAATGGTACATAAGACGCTCCCCCTATATCTTGCATCCGTCTTCCAAGGGTTAGCAATACAACATAGTGATAAGCATATACATAGTAAGATCATGCACACATAGATAACCAAGGAAGACTCACATACGGAGTTTACCATACACAAATAAGGTTCCAAGCACATAGATAGAGTTTACAAACCAAATAGCTAAGACATAGTTCGACACCATAACACGATAAATAGAATCACAAGCAATAGAAACCAAAGTCAACATGAGCTTGTGACTCCCCCAAGCAAATACCCACCGAAAAGAACCTAAACGGTCTCATTCTCCCCCTTTGGCACCAAAGCACCAAAAAGGAAAAAGGAGAAACTACGCGCCCCAAGGGTCGGCGTTAGCCCAGCCGGGAGGGAGGTTCGATGAAGCGCCGGGGTAGGTAGGAGTGTGTGGAGGAGACTCGATCTCAAGACCATCTGGGGGAAGGGGCACGCCATGCTGAGAGATCCATTCCGCCTCCGGAGTGATGCTCTCCTCGGATCCGGGAGGAGACACGTCCACAGCAAGTGCCCTCATGATGCTCTTCTGACGAACCCGAGACTTCTTGGCTTCTGCATGCTGCTGATACTGACGGTGGTTGACTGCAGAGGTGAGGCAAAAAAATCTGTCTCATGCGGCGTGCTAGCTTGGAAGCCCAACTTGGTGGCTTCTCATCCATGGGGTCAACCTCTTCAAGAGCAGAGTTGTGGCGCTTGGCCCTCAAAGACTTCACTTCATGGGATATGAGAGAGAGTGGAATGGATTGAACAAGTCTAGCATTGCAAGTCTCCATCCAAGTGTCCTCAATGAGCTTCATAATGTACGGAGCAAAGGCGGGAAGCTTCTTCTCATACACACATGACCACATCTCATGGTAGATGTAGTCCATCACATCAAGCTTCTCACCGGTGCCCTTCTTAGCAAAAGAGTTTGCCATTAGATCCACTTCATAAAGATGTATCTCATCAAGGTTGCCACCCTTTGGTCCAATGGTTTCCCGGTAGACTCTAAGCATAATATCCCAAGTAGGGAGAAGATCCGCACTCTTGCCCGCTATACCCCAACCGGGGATGTAGAGGTGCGCCAAGACTTCCCTGGTTTGAGCCCATTGGCTATCATGGCATCTCCAACCATTTGCATCAACGCCCGGGTAGCGAGGATATCCAAGGGCGGTTCCAAACTTTGCCAAGTTAGACTCAAGGAGCCTCTCATGAGACATCCACCTAAATGTTCTTGCTTCATCTTGCTCAAAGTGAACGGTGGCATAGAATTGTTGAATAAGCCCAACATCATAGTCCTTGCTGAGCTCCATAATGGGATAGAGCCCAAACTCTCCACACATGGCATAGGCTTCTTCAAAGTACTTGTTAGCGGCCATCTTCCCGGTGTCAATAGCATGTTGGGGGGCAACTCCCTTCTTGAAAGGAATGTAGATCTCATAGAATATCTCCTCTTGGGTCTTGTTGTGGAACCGCTTATCCGTAACCCTATTGCTCCGAGGGGTAAGGTAAGGGTTCATGTCACGAAGCTCCTTGTACTCATTGTATTGCATTCCCTTCACGGATATGTGTATGTTCTTCCCACGAACAGCCGGTGACTTGTGCCTCTGAGCAGCTTGCTGGCGAGCGGTGAGCTTGGATGGTCGGATTTGCTCAAACTCTTCCTCAACCTCATCCACATGATCCTTGCCTCTCTTCTTGGAACCACCTGATAACGAAATCAACATGATAGGAGTGATGAATGAGTGCACATAAGCAAGGAGGCCAAACACCAGAGCATGCACAGGATTTCAGGTAATAGCAGAAAAATTCTCCAGGCCGGAAGTTCCGGTGGGAACCGGCGGAAGTTCCGCCCGGGCGGAAGTTCCGGCTTGAAGGCCCGGAACTTCCGGCTGTTCGAAAACAGCTAGAGTTTCCCACCAGATCTGAGGCAATGGCTAACTAGTTTGCATTACCACGACATCCTACGCACGATCTAGTAGAGGAAAGACATCTAGAGGATTTCTACCAAAGCTTTGCCTAGAGTATGCCCTATATTTCATCTAGTGAGGTCTACCCACACGTAGAGAGGGAGAGGGCACAAACCGGGGGAGCCATGGAGGAGAAGAAGGAGAGGATGCCGATCCACGGAGACGATCCGACGGGGAGCGCCGGAGGAGGGAGATCCGGCCGGAGGAGCGACAGCCGGCCAAGGGGAGGAGCACCACCAAACGGATCTTGGAAAGGGGAAAAGTGGGGAAGAATGAACTGCTCACCCGTTCGGCCCCTTTATATAGTGGCCACTTAAGGCCGGAAGTTCCGCTCGTTGGAGCCGGAACTTCCGGTCTCGCGGGACCACTTCTCCGGGACACGAACAGAATGAAGCGGGCGAAGAGAAAATACCAGCCGGAAGTACCGGCCGAAGTGACCGGAACTTCCGGTGGAACAAGGAACTGTGCCCAAAAACGAGATTTTGACACGAACAAGGTGCACATAGAGAGGGTGAAAGATATGTCTTAGATGAGATAGGCTTAGGACAGATACGCCAAACTGTGAGATGGTACATGATCACTCATTTTTGCAAATAAATCAAATGAAGGCCAAAAATGAGTGATTTCCCATAAACAAGGAGATGTCAATAAAATCCAATGAAAATCCAAACAACTCCAACTCTTCACAAAGAAGAGTGTGGTGGCCTAGACCACCATATATGAGTGTTGTGGCATGGCACCGCGAAGATATATCTTGGGTCCAAGCCACTACTCATCATTGAAGCTCACATATCAACATATGATATAAAGAGAATGATTTCTTAATGTTGGCATTATGGGGGAGGGATAGCTCAATAATTTAAACCGCACTCCCCTATTTCCATGCCCACATCTAAACCAAATAAAGTTTTGAGACGAAAGTGTGTTTGCAAGATGGTCAAGCTATACTCCTTGAATCAATGATATTTAGCTCATTCCTCAAATAAGAGAACCTTGCTTCATCAAGAGGCTTCGTGAATATATCGGCAAGTTGATCTTTGGTAGGAACATAGATAAGCTCAATATCACCCCGGGCAACATGATCCCTAATGAAATGATTCCGGATCTCAATATGCTTCGTTCTTGAATGTTGCACCGGATTATAGGCAATCTTGATGGCACTTTCATTGTCACATAATAGAGGCACTTTGTCACAAATGACACCGTATTCCTTTAAAGTTTGCCTCATCCATAACAATTGAGTGCATCCACTTGCGGCGGCAACATATTCGGCTTCGGCGGTGGAGAGAGATATACAATTTTGCTTCTTAGAAGACCAACACACCAAGGACCTACCAAGGAATTGGCAAGCCCCGGAAGTTGATTTCCTATCATCCTTATCACCCGCCCAATCCGCATCGGTATAACCATTGAGAATAAAACTTGAGCCTTTGGGGTACCAAATACCATATCTTGGGGTATCAACCAAATATCGAAAGATTCTTTTGAGAGCCATCATGTGGCTCTCTTTAGGAGAAGCTTGATACCTTGCACACACACCAACACTCAACACTATGTCCGGTCTAGATGCACAAAGGTAAAGCAAGGATCCAATCATGGAGCGATATACCTTTTGATCCACCTCTTTACCATTGGGATCTAGTGCAAGATGACATTTGGTAACCATAGGAGTGGCCACACCCTTCATCTCGGTCATCTTGAACCTCTTGAGCATGTCTTGGAGATATTTTGCTTGGTTGATGAAGGTTCCTTCCCTCAATTGCTTGATCTCAAAACCAAGGAAGAACTTCATCTCTCCCATCATAGACATCTCAAACCTATCGGTCATAAGCTTTGAGAATTCATCATTGAAAGCTTTGTTAGTAGATCCAAATATAATATCATCAACATATAATTGGCAAACGAAAAGCTCCCCATTGACCCTCTTAGTAAAAAGAGTGGGGTCGATTAGCCCAACATCAAACCCACGATCTACCAACAATTCCTTAAGGTGCTCGTACCAAGCTCTAGGAGCTTGTTTGAGACCATAAAGTGCTTTATCAAGCTTGTAGACATGGTTAGGAAAGTTGAGATCCTCGAACCCCGGGGTTGCTTAACATAAACCTCTTCATGCAAAGGACCATTAAGAAAAGCACTTTTCACATCCATTTGTTGTAACTTAAAGTTACGATGCGAAGCATAAGCAAGAAGGATACGGATGGACTCAAGGCGAGCCACGGGAGCATAGGTTTCTCCAAAGTCAATACCCTCAACTTGAGAGAACCCTTGAGCCACCAATCTTGCCTTGTTCCTCACAACATTTCCAAACTCATCTTGCTTGTTCTTGAAAATCCATTTAGTGCCTATAACATTGCGGCACTCCTTTGGCTTCTTTACTAAAGTCCACACTTTGTTGCGCTTGAAGTTGTTGAGTTCTTCATGCATAGCTTCCAACCAATCCGAATCTTCAAGGGCTTCAAATACTTTCTTGGGTTCCACTAAGGAGATATAAGCATGATGATGGCTAAAGTTTGCCAATTGCCTTCTTGTGGAAACCTTTGCCCTAACATCACCAAGAACCTTGTCATGAGTGTGTCCACGTAGCTCGAGGTTCCTATCTCTTCTTGCTAGACGACGGGCCTCGATCTCCTCCTTGGTCTTTCTAGGCCTTGGAGGTGACACTTGATCAACTTGATCATTTGGGTCCCCGTCTTGACCTTCAACTTGAGCAACTACAATCTCTTGTGGGTGCTCAACATCATGTGCTTGATCTTGGACATCATTTGGTGCGGAGCAAATATCAAATGGATACTCGTCGGAACCATCATGAATTCTTGGTTGATCATGACCTTGATCTTGTTCTTGATCTTGTCCTTGATCTTGCACACTAGAGGAAGGGTTTTGTTCTTGTTCTTGGGTTGGTGCATCATTTGCTTCACTTGATGGGGTTTGTTGATGTTGAGAAGATGAGGGCTCCACCGTGGTAGAGCATAGTCCTTCCCGAGACGCCACACCGTGTCCCTCAATGGGGCGGAAAAATCCCACACCCATTCTTACTATGGCATCTTGAGGTATTTCATCACCCGCACAAACATCAACTTGCCCCACTTGGGAGCCATCATTTTCTTCGAACTTCACACTACAAGATTCAATGATAATCTTGGAGGATACATCAAAGATTCTATAAGTGTGAGATTCGGCACCGTAACCAACAAATATACCCTCCAAAGCTTTAGGAGCGAATTTAGATAAACGAACTCCTTTGATTTTGTAGAAACACTTACACCCGAACACCTTGAAGTATGAGATATTAGGCTTGTTCCCGGTGAGTATTTCATATGGAGTCTTGTTCAAGCCCTTGCGGAGATAGAGCCGGTTGGAGGAGTGACAAGCGGTGGAGATGGCTTCGGCCCAAAAGTTATAGCGGGATTTATACTCCGCCATCATAGACCTTGCCATATCCATAAGAGTCCGGTTCTTCCTCTCCGCAACACCATTTTGTTTAGGGGTGTAAGCAGCGGAATATTGATGACGAATCCCCTCATCACTAAGAAAATCATTGAGTGTGTAGTTCTTGAACTCGGAGCCGTTGTCACTTCTTATTGCCATAATGAGGAGGTTGTGTTGGCGTTGCACCTCGGTAGCAAAGTCAATGAATATTTGTTGAGTCTCATCTTTCGTCTTGAGAAAGTAGACCCAAGTGTATCTTGAGTAGTCATCGACAATCACCAAGCAATGTTTCTTCGCACCAAGACTTGCATGAGTAACGGGACCAAAGAGATCCACATGAAGGAGCTCCAAGATCCTCTTGGAAGAGATAATGGTCTTGCTTGGATGCGGAGAGTCATGCATTTTTCCTTCAACACAAGCCCTACAAACACGATCTTTGGCAAAAGACACATTTTCCATTAGTCCCACAATATGGTTCCCCTTGTGAAGACTTTGCAAAGTTCTCATGTTGACATGGGCTAGGCGGCGATGCCACAACCAACCCACGTCCGCCTTTCCGAATAGGCACATCGCACTTGACGTGGTGGCCCCCGAAAAGTCCACCACATACAAGTTGTGTTCGCGATACCCAACGAATGCGACTTTTAGAGTCTTGCTCCACAAGAGGACCACAATATCATTATCAATAAAGACGGCGAAACCCATCTTGCCAAGGGCGGAAACGGAAAGCAAATTGTAACCAAGGGTTTTGACAAGCATGACATCCACAAGAGTAATGTTGTGTGCAACCACAACCTTGCCAAAACCCAATACCTCGGATGTAGAATTATCGCCAAAGGAGACGGTGATATCATTAATGTTAGGCCTCAACTCCTTGACGAGGTTCTTGCCGCCGGTCATATGACTTGTACATCCACTATCAAGTACCCATTTTGAACCTCCGGCGGCATAGTCCTACATGAGATCAATTCTTGGATTTAGGTACCCATTTTGCAATGGGTCCTCTTTTGTTAGCAACAAGGGTCTTTGGGACCCAAATAGACCAAGCAACATAACCATCATATGGGCCAACATATTTAGCATAAACATCACCATAATAATCTTTAAATAAAACATAGTGAGGGTTAGCAATTCCCGCATCATCATCATTCATGGTTTTGCCCTTGGAGGCTTCACCATTAGTGACGACTTTCTTCTTTTCTTGTGCGGGCTTGGCCTTTTGCTTGTTTGCCTTCTTTGCCTTGGCATTAAAACCAAGACCCTCCTTCCCATTGTTTGATCTTTGCTTACTCAAAAGATCATCCAAAGAAAGTTTACTTTGGGGAGAGGAGGCCTTAGCAAGTTCATCCTTCAACCTAGCATTTTCCTCAACAATGTTTGCATGATCACATAGAGGAGTAGAGGAACTAGGCACATCATATGAAGCAAGCCTAATTTGAAGTTGCTCAAACGACTTGGATAGGAGAGTGTATTCACTCTTCAAAGCTTTGTGAGCTTTGTCTAGTTCATCTAGATCCTTCACAAGTTTCTCATGATCAACCCCAAATTGGGCCTTTTCCTTTGTAAACACTTTATTCTTAGCCCTAGCAAGATCTCTAGCTTTAGTGAGCTTGTTAATTTTATCTTGAGGCTCTTCAATATTTTCTAACCTCTCTTCAAGAGAAGATATGGTTTCTTGACATTCCTCAAGAGCATTTTTAAGAGCATGGATTTCGAGAGAGTCTTCTCTCTCTATTTGACCCTTTTTCTCAAGCATAGCACTTTGTTGAGCTAAACGAATCATGAGGTTTGAAACATGCTTTTTAGTGTTACCTTGTAGGTTGAGAATGAAATCATCAAAATCTAGCATTTCTTGTTTCACTTTTAGACTAGCATCATCAACCCCTAGTTCACTAGATATGTTAGGGATAGAGGGGTTAGGAGATGATACCTCGGAGGATTTAGCCATGAGGCAACTTTCTTCCTCCATAGGGATGACCTCATTGGGGGATTCACTTGGTGATGAAGAGTTAGTGGAGAGGGAGGCAAGAGCAACCAATCCATTGGTGGAGGCATCTTCTTCATCATCATCATCATCATCTCCGGAGGTATACTCTTCTTGAGTTGATAGCACGATAGATGTGTCCAAGGAGGACCTTGCCATGAAGCAATGTGCATTCTTGATAGGAGGGTTCTCATTGGGAGATTCAAAGAGAGATGAAGAGGGTATGTTGGTGGTGACAATGGCGGCCAATTCCTTTGAGCTTTCTTCATCTTCATCACCAGTAGAACTTTCAACTTCATCGGAAGAATATTCTTCCCTTGTTACTAGCACAACTCTTGAGGGCCTCTTGCCCTTCTTGGTCTTGTTGTTGTAGAACTTCTTGTTGGGGGCTTTTGAATACTTGCCCTTGGTATCCTTGCTCTTGTCCTTGGGAATGAGCCTTCCATTATGAAGCTCTCTATTTTCATAGGGGCATTCGGCAATGAAGTGGCGCTTGTCATCACAATTGTAGCAAGATCTTGTCTTTGGACCAAAGCTAGTGAAACCACTTTTGTTGTTCCTCTTGATGTTGTCTTCCTTGGCCTTGGAGGGATCAACCCAAAGGATTTTGCATGGAAGGCCATGTGATCATGGTAGTGGCATTGCAAATCTTCCGGATAGGACATACTCCAAGATGCCCTATAAGATTCTTGAGGAATCACTTCTTCACCGGAGTTGACCACCAAGGCAAGATTGGAACCTTTTGCCATTCCAAGAGCACGATTGCGAGAATCATGAGAGGTTTCTTCAAGCACCTTGAGAGCTTGCATCTCGTGCACGACTTGTTGAGAAGTAAGAGAGGAATAGCATTCCCTTCCCACAAGAGTCTTGACATCAATGGGAACAAATGGCATCATGCATTCAATGTACTTCTCCTTGATCCAAGAGTCATTGATGTGGGTGGCACCAATAAGCCGGAAGGCATCGGCAACCGTGACAAGTCTTCCATACATGAGTTCATGATCTTCATCCGGTAGCCTCATGAACCCTTCGGCTTTATTCTTAAGAGCATTATACTTGTTCCTTCTTGTGCTTTCACTTCCAATACAACTAGCGATCAAGCCATCCCAAGCTTCCTTGGCGGTGGTGTAGTTCCGGACTCGATGCAACTCCGGTGTCCCCACACTAGTTTGAATCATGTGTAGGGCGGTGCTGTTGAGTTGACTATCAATTGCTTCTCTTCTAGTCAACTTGTCGGGGTTGTATGGCTTGAAGCCCTCCAAGATGATTCTCCATAGTTCATTGGAGGCACTACAAACATGAGAGCGGAACTCAAATTTCCAAGTATCGAAATTATCAACGGAAAACTTAGGTGGGTCACCCCGAATGTTCAAATGAGGCATGGGAACCGGTATATCGGGTGATTGGAAAGGTGGAGGTACTCGATTGTAGCTCCCACTTTCACTAGTTCCCTTGGGAGATGCACTTGTAGCTTTGATAGTGTTTAAGTTGTCACCTTCTACGGGTTTGGTAGATGAGGGTAAGTCCGAAGCCTCTCCCTCATTTAACGCACCCGTGTCTTTTACCTCTAGACTAGGAGCCTTGGGAAGGACCGGAGCTAAAAGCTCGGCTATCATCTTTTTCATGCTTTCCATTTGGGCTTCCATGGAGGACTTCAACGAATTGAAGTCTTCCATGGAGACCGTCGTGGCGGCCCCTTCCGCGGGCTCCTCGTTCGGCATACTCTTAGGCGGTTAAGCCCGAAATAAGAGTCGAGGCTCTGATACCAATTGAAAGGATCGTATGCCGCACCTAGAGGGGGGGGGTGAATAGGTGCTAACCAATTTTTAGTTCTTTTTCAATTTAGGCTTGACACAAAAGGTAAATTCTCTAGATATGCAACTATGTGAATTTACCTATATGACAAGGATATCAACTAAGCAAGGTATAGCTACGCAATAGTAGATAGAGTGGGATAGAGGTAACCGAGAGTGTAGCACGCGATGACACGGAGATGATTCCCGTAGTTCCCTTCCTTTGCAAGAAGGTACGTCTACGTTTGGAGGAGTGTGGTTGCTACGCAAGCCAAACCAACGGCCACGAAGGCTTCACTCGGATCTCCTGTGAGCAACGCCACGAAGGCCTAGCCCACTTCCACTAAGGGATTTCCTCGAGGCGGAAACCGGGCCTTTACAAAGTTCTTGGGGCACACATCCACAACCAAATTGGAGGCTCCCAAATCTGTAACAATACAACAATCAACAACAATACATCAACAACAAATCAACTAGGGAACCAAATAGGAACACTAGCATGAGATCCCTCAAACAAGAGAGGGGGAAATGAAGAACGCTTCGGTGAGGATGTAGATCGGTGTCTTCTCCTTCGAATCCCCAAAGATCAAGAGCTTTGGTTGGGGGAGAAAGGAGATCTTGCAAATCTTGACTTTCTTGAGGTGGCTCTAATGAAGGTGGCTTGGCAGATTTCTTGTGTAATGATTGAGCAACCTATCCCTTTGAAGGAGAAAGCTATTTATATGGGAGGAGCTTTCAGATCCGACCGTTGGGGACGAAATCCACTAACACCGGAAGTTCCGGCCGGGACGGCCGGAAGTTCCGGCTCCCACCGGAAGTACCGGCCACTCGGACCGGAACTTCCGCCCCTGTAAAAAGACCTGCAAAGCACATGAAGGGGCGGAACTTGGGCGGAACTTCCGGTGGCCGGAAGTTCCGGCCAAGTTCCGGCCAAGTTCCGGAAATTGGCAAAAACCTTACGGGAACATACTGAGCCACAAACGCGCAATTCCGGAACTTGCCCGGAAGTTGGGCGGAAGTTCCGCTGGCCGGAACTTCCGGCCAAACCTACCGGAACTTCCGCCCCTAAGGAGAAAACTGAGTCCAGACTGCGCTGAGAAGCCACTGCTGAAAAATGACAGGCCGGAACTTCCGCCAGACTTGGCCGGAACTTCCGCCAGATCCAGAAAACCTGCAGAAACTTCAGAACAGCAAAACTAATACACCGATCCATCAATTTTTGATGGCTTGTACCTGTCTACAAAAACACACATAAAAATATACATAGTGTTGACGTCAAACACACAAAACCCAAAAGGGCGGGAAATGTTCTTTCAAGCTGCAGCAGCAGTATGCCGCGGCCTCGGCGGTCTTGCAGCAGCAGCAGCCGGGTCTGGCACGTGAGACGGGGCAGCCGCAGCATACGACGATGGTGCCGGCGAGGAGGCCCCTGGCCACGCCTGTGCTACAGCCGGCCTCGCCGACTGTGCATGAGCAGCAGCTGCAGACGCCGTTCGCGGCGCAGCAGCAACCGGGCACGCCGCCATCGCCCGTGATGCAGCCGGCCTCACCGCGGGAGGAGCAGCACCAGCCGGCCTCGACGTCCGCGCCACCACAGCAGTCGGCTTCGATGCTCCTGGAGACGATGTTCGAGGTGGGGCCCCCTCGCACGTAGTTGGCTTCGTCCACGTCTGCAGGGGCATCTCCACCACGGTCAGGATCGATGCAGGGGGCTACACCGCCTTCTACCCCTGCATCGATTGACTCGGCGCTCGCCTCGGCACCGTCTTCCTCGCCCTCGAGTTCGCCATCGCCGGCCCCCACTTTGCAGCAGCCTCGTCCCACTAGTATCCCACCTGTTGTTCAGCCGACGGTGCGGAGGAGTGGGAGGTATGCGCTCGCGGCGGATGGGACCGGGGTCACGGATGAGGACGTCATGCAGAGAGCCATGCGCCGTAAGGCGGAGATTAACCTCGACACGGCAGGTACTAAACATACGTCCAAGTCTTTCACTTCTTTTTCTAATTCGCGTATTTCTTCAAATTTGAGTACTCTTGGGGTCTCATTGGGCAATACTTCCGATGAGATCTCGGTTTCGGTTAATGTGTTGAGACAGACGGAACTTGACCGTTTAACGGTTGTTCCAAACGTCTCCACGGGGCCTGAAACGTCCGTGATAGTAGATGATGAAGAGGACGACATCCTAGATGGTCAGCTTCTCTCGGCTATCATTGGCAATATTTCAGAAGTTGACTTAGAACACTCGGAGCTTAGTTCAGTCTATGATCTAAAAGCTTCGGTACGAGGTTCTCGGTCTTCAGCTGGAAAGAAGTCTCGTCGATATTGCAAGGGATCCAAATCTAAAATAGTTTCTCAATGAATGGCATGTTTCGAAATAGCAGAGGTCTTGGAGACTTGGCTAAGCATTCTCACATTGCCGATGGTTGTAGAGATTATGATTTAGATTTTATTGCAATATCTGAGACGGGTAGGCGGGATTTCTCACAGAGTTTCCTCGACCGTTTATCTGGCGGGATTAACTTTCAGTGGTTTTCTCGCCCGCCTCGTGGTAGGTCGGGTGGCATTTTACTTGGCGTCCGCATAGACACCATGACTGTTCTAGCTAGTTCTGATGGTGAGTATCATATAAAACTCGACATTCAGAATAAGGCTGACGGATTCATGTGGAGTCTGGTTGCTGTGTATGGTGCTGCCCAAGATGCTTTTAAGGCTGACTTTTTACGTGAGTTGGTAAATCTTACTAAAGATAATCCCTATCCTATTTTGATCGGAGGTGATTTCAATCTTCTAAGATTTCCTCATGAAAAAAGTAAAGGTCTTTTTGATGGACATTGGCCTTTCTTGTTTAATGCTGTCATTGATAGCCTTGACTTGAGAGAGGTGTTTATGTCCGGTCGACAGTTTACTTGGGCCAACAGTTTGCCTGAACCCACATACGAAAAGCTAGATCGCGTGTTGATGGATACCGAATGGGAAGATAAATACCCTATGGTGTCTGTTCGCGCACTAGAACGTATTGAAAAATTGTCTGACCATGCTCCTATCCTCCTAACTACTGGTAATCCGCGATCTGTTTGTAAGAGGCCATTCAAATTTGAACTTGGCTGGTTACATAGAGAAGGATTCCATGAAATGGTTAAGACGGTTTGGGAAAGACCGGTTGGTGGTAGCACTCCTATCGTGAGATGGAATAATAAAATGCGTGCAATGCGCAGACATCTCTCTGGTTGGGCGGCCCATATGACGGGTATTCTTAAGAAAGAGAAGACTCACTTATCAACTTTGATTGATGAGCTAGAGGCGCTGGCTGAGGTGAGACCGCTGTCTCCGCATGAGATTGAACTTAAGAATCAGTCCAATGCGCAAATAGCGAGTCTCCTTCGCGAAGAGGAACTCAAATGGTATCAACGTTCCAAAGCCAAATTCATATTGGAAGGAGACTCTAATACGAGATATTTCCATGGCATAGCCAATGGGAGACATCGAAAAAAACGTATTCACTCTCTTATTCAAGATGATGGGTTGATTGAAGGCCATGAGCAACTCAAATCGTACATTACAAATTATTATAAAGGCTTGTTTGGTCCTCCGGATGAAAGTTCACTTTCTCTAAATGAGGACTTAACAGCTGATATACCCCAAGTTTCTGTAGAAGAAAATGGCTTACTCACTGCGCCTTATTCCGAGGAAGAAGTGCAGAAGGCTATTTTCCAAATGGAATGCAACAAAGCACCGGGTCCCGATGGTTTTCCAGCGGAGTTTTATCAAACTTTCTGGGACACTATTAAAGTGGATCTTCTAGATTTGTTCAGTGCTCTGCATATGGGACAACTAGAATTATTTCGTCTAAATTTGGTGAAGTAATCTTGTTACCGAAAGTTAATGAGGCCGAAAGGATTCAACAATATAGACCTATTTGCCTCTTAAACGTCAGTTTCAAGATTTTCACGAAAGTGGCCACCATTAGACTTAATACGGTTGCGGATCATGTCGTTCAGCCATCACAAACTGCTTTCATGCAAGGAAGAAATATTCTTGATGGAGTGGCGGTTTTACATGAGACGATACATGAGATGCATACTAAGAAATTAAATGGGGTTATTTTGAAATTAGATTTTGAAAAGGCTTATGACAAGGTCAAGTGGTCTTTCCTACAACAGGCACTCGGGATGAAAGGTTTTTCTCCTGAATGGCGCGCTTTAATAAATGATTTTGTGTATGGAGGTAGTGTGGCAATTCGGGTTAATGATGACACCGGCCATTATTTCCAAACACGAAAAGGGTTACGCCAAGGGGATCCGTTATCACCGATGTTATTTAACATTGTGGCGGATATGCTGGCTATACTCATAGAGCGGGCCAAGTCTGATGGTCAAATTGAAGGGGTGATCCCACATCTGGTTGATGGTGGTTTATCTATTCTTCAATATGCCGACGATACGATTCTATTTATGGATCATGATCTCGAAAAAGCTCAAAACCTGAAATTAATCTTGGTGGCTTTTGAGCAATTGTCGGGATTGAAAATTAATTTCCATAAAAGTGAATTGTTCTGTTTTGGTGATGCCCAAGATGATACAGCTCTCTATACAGAGTTGTTCGGTTGTGGGCAAGGCCAATTTCCTATTCGCTATTTGGGTATTCCGATACACTACCGGAGACTCACGATTGCTGAATGGAAAATAGTAGAAGAAAGATTACGAAACGCCTTAGTAGTTGGAAAGGCAAATTGCTATCCCCGGGAGGAAGATTGGTACTCATTAATTCGGTGCTCGACTAATATGGTACTGTATATGTTATCATTCTTCCTTTTACCAAAAGGTATTCTGCATAAACTCGATTATTATCGATCCAGATTCTTTTGGCAAGGTGATAGCGAGAAAAAGAAATATCGACTGGTTAAATCGAGTATATTTTGTAGTCCCAAAGATCAAGGTGGGCTTGGAGTTCATGACCTGGAGGTCAAGAACTCAGCTCTGCTGGGTAAATGGCTTTTCAAGCTCCTTACCGAGGATGGGATTTGGTAAACTATTCTTCGGAGAAAGTATATTGGCTCCAAGACGTTACCTCAGGTGGTTTGGAAACCTGGAGATTCACACTTCTGGGCTGGTCTAATGGCGACAAAAAATGTCTTTTTTCGTCATGGCACTTTCTCAATTAAGAATGGGGCTCAGATACGGTTTTGGGAGGATGCTTGGTTAGACAATGCACCTCTAAGTGAACAGTATCCTGCGTTGTATAGTATCGTTCGTCGCAAAGGAGATACCATTGCCACAGTAATGGCTACCTCTCCACCGAATGTGACGTTCCGACGAGTTTTGCTAGGACAAAGGCTACTGGCATGGAATGCTTTAATTCATAGGTTGGGCGATGTTAACCTGTCGCCTGAACCAGATGAATTTAGGTGGAATTTACATGTAGATGGCTCTTTCTCAGTAAAATCTTTATATAGCGCCATACTTCATTCTGATTTACCGGTTGATAATAATAAGAAAATTTGGAAGATGAAGATACCATTAAAAATAAAAATATTTGGATGGTATCTTCGTCGAGGGGTCATCCTCACCAAAGATAATCTTGTTAAGCGGAGCCGGCACGGAAGTACCCGATGTGTTTTTTGTCATCATGATGAAACTATTAAACACCTCTTCTTCCGGTGCCGGTTGCGAGATCTATTTGGTCCGTCATCCAAGTAAGCGTCTACCTTGTATCCTTCCACTAGTGTAGCCAATGTCTTTGGTAATTGGCTTCATGGAATTGATTCAAGGTTCAAGTTGCTTCTTAGGGTGGGGGCGCTAGCAGTTATCTGGGCGCTTTGGCTGAGTAGAAATGACAAGATTTTTAATGACAAAATTTTTTCTTTGTTGCAGGTCATCTACAGATGTACAGGGATTCTTCGTTCATGGTTACCTCTTCAGCGCATGGAGAACCGAGACCTATTTACGGAGGTCTGTACACGGTTGGAGGCTACGGCGAGGGATACTTTTTCCCTACATGGGTGGCAGCATAGTCTACGGATTGAAGCCCCACCCACACCTTAGGCGTTATACAATTCATCGTTCCGATATGTATTTCGTCTAGATATATTTTATTTTGACATCTTTTTTGGACATGAGACTCATAAACGGCTGTGTGCATCCTGGTTATGCAGAGGCTGGATGTAATTGCTTTCCCAAAAGTAATAAAGCATCCTTTATCAAAAAAAAATAGGTTTCGGAGGGTTTCGGCGGGCCTAAACGGGCCAAAACCGGCCTACGGAACAGCCCAGGAGCGTTTTGAGGTGTTTTCGGGTGTTTCCATCAAACCAGAAAAAAACACTCCAAAACCGGGTCTGAGGAAGAGCTCGGGCACCTTCAGCCTGTCGTGCAACCGCCGTCTTCGAGCTCTTTGTCCGAGTGGCCTTCCCTGCCGGCGGCTTCCTCCCCCCGCCTGACGCTGCTGCTATGGAGGACATGTCGGGCGCTGCTCACTTGCGGCCGGACACGGCGTGCTGCATCGTCACCAGTACCCCTTCCATGGAGAGGGAGTCCCACCGTCTTCGCTCGACTGCACTTCTCGCGAGAGCGGTGGGGGGCAGGGCACCTGTCTCGGCAACGCAGGGGTCCAGGTCCCTGGAGCAACTGCTTCGGCTTCCTACCTCAGTGATCAAGGTCGCGCCGGCTTTCCTAGATGACTTCGTCATCACTTTCTTTGAGCCGCACATGCGCGACTCCGCCCTCGAGCTTCGTCACCTGCCGGTCCGCGGCTACACCTTGAAGCTCCGCCCCTGGATCCCGGCGGCACCGCGAAGCCACCACATCTGGCGTTTCTACTGACGCGTCGCCATCGACAACCTACCGCTTGAGGCTTGCGAGTGGAAAGTTGTCAAGAGAGTTCTCGGGGATGGTTGCAAGCTCGACAGGGTTGAGGAACAGTCGCTCACGAAGGAGAACGTCATTGCGTTGCACGCCTGGGTTTGGGCCTGGAACCCGAGCAGAATTCCGCGCGACTGTGACTTCACCAAGTTGCAGCGGCCAGATACCCAAAGGGAGCACTTCACCACGCCAGAGGGCACGTCGGGCAGCGAGGGGCTAGAGGGGCCAGAATATCTGGTCCTCATTCACCTCGATGTGGTCAAGGACTACACACCGGTGGCCGCGGTGCCTGGGCGTCCGCCCCGGTCTGGCCAAGGGTCAAAGAGTTCCGAGACTGGGAACTTGGCACCAAGGATGCTCGGAGAAGCCGTCGTTTTCCTTCGAGCAGTTGCCGGTGACGTGGGAATTACCCTTCGGGTAACCGTTATTGCCCTATCCCGAACGGCTCAACTGGAGGCCCATGAAGACACTCGATGGCAAGGTGGACTACTACGTCGGTGCCGAAGAAGATTCCTTGGAGAACAAGATGAAGAAACGAAGAATACAAGGAAAGTCTAGGACTAGGATCCTTTGTAACCTAGTCGTACCCGGACAGATCTCTCGAGACCTGGCTCCCTATATAATGACCAGGAGAGGGCTGATGAGGGACACACGCAATCTTAGCCACCGTAAGTCCAGAGCTAGGTCCCTGTAGAACTTAGCCTCTCGACGAGATCACAGCCGAAACCTTTGGCACCCCATTGTAACCCAATATTTTCATAATCAAGATCAGACCGGCAGGACGTAAGGGTTTTACCTCATCGAGGGCCCCGAACCTGGGTAAATCGCTTTCCCCGCTTGTCTGATAACCGATGTCTCGTGTCAGCCTACATGATTCCATCTACCCTAAGCCCCAAACTGAGGGCATTGCCGAGGAGTACCCTCGACAACTGGCGCCGTCTGTGGGAAGCCTGTTGGCACAAGATCCATCATCGGCAGATCCAGCCATGTCATCGGCAGCTTCGTCGGCGCCGTTAGCATCACCAAGCTTGGGGAGTCTGATCCGATTCGGCTCCTATGAGTTCACCCTGCACAGCGACTCTTCTCGCTCGACTTTCTCGGGTTTACAAGGAAGCATGGATATGACGTTCGGGAGCGTCCACTGCAACGTCAATGCGGAAGAAGTCCTTCGTTTGCTGGAACCGTTCGTCCCCAGACCAGCAAGGAAATCGCCCCCACCGGCCGCATGATCGATCATGTCATCATCAATCAATCTTTCGGCTGGCCTGACAGACTCGACGAATTCGTCTCCACCATCAACCCCTCGGTCGATGTCTTCAATGTCGGTTGGATCCGATAACCCCGTATTATCAGAGATGACTTGCTCAATCTTCTTCACGACGCAGCGGCCCCAAGAAGGAATGACCAAGCCTCCTGAGTTGCATCAGCGCTCCCTGATGTTGTTCCCTACTCTTCCTAGTTCGTTCGTTTGTTTGGCGAAGCTGTATGCCGCAACATGTAATGCTTAATCTATGTCTTTGTTGAACCTGGGGGATTTATTAATTTAAAGTCGGGCAGTCCATGTCTTTTATCTAAAAAAAGAGTTAAATCACTATTTAACAAGCCAAAGGCTTCTACAAAATTGTTTTCAACATAAATTTTCCGTCCTTTCAATTTCTTACCATAGTCACCAAGCTGAGATAATGCAAGTTATAACTACTTGAAGAAGATAAACAACATAACCCTATCTCCTAGTATGCAATCCTGATATTATTTCCTGTACCAACTGAATTATATTGACCTGATTCATAGTAGAAGAAATAGAACAAGGGCGGACATTCACTGAATACTTGGCTATGATGCAAAAACAAAAAAGAGATGGCATTAACTGTACAGTCTGAAAATATAATGGCTAATTCTAGAAACCGTAAAGTTTGTAAATGAGAACATAGTGGCAGCAAAAACATTGAGCACACAACAATTCAGAATCATTGACAAGCAGAGTAGCAGACTAGAATTTCAGTATCCATGTACATTAGTAGAGAACAAGCAGGGAATTATTATGTCATGGCACCAAATACTAGCATCCATAATATGCTGATCATAAACTCTTGGCACATGACGCATACACCATAAGGAGAACTTGCGGCCCAAACATGACCGCAGAACATAGAGATCGTTCTTTACAAAGCAAAATAACGCAGAAGCGCCTGCGCGGTTGACTAACAGCATCATCAAGGTGTGTGAGAATTTACATACACATCGACCACTCTGCTTTCATTAGATGAAAGGCCAAGCATTCATGTCACCCTGAAACGTTGAGAAGAAGTCATGTGAAACCAGGCTTGTCTTCAGGAACTGCTTAGAAATTGAGAGGCTATGATCATCATCACGGGAACTTGCCAGCAACTTGCCCTCAGTGTCAACACAGAGCAGCAATCCTCCACAAGCGACGAGCACACGCACAACCCCCTCTTCGCACACAACCATCAGGCTCCGACGACGCTCCTGGGTCAGTGGCATCTCCGGCATCATCGGCAAGTCGACGCTGCACTTGAGGGACCAGACTTGGCTCTCGTAGTCCTGCATCGCCCAGATACGAACACTTCTCATGCCATCATCCCAACTGTACATGCCAAGAACGCCGTCCATCTCAAACAGATCAGCCCCGTGTATAGGAACATCAGGAGAACTCATTCGACGGAATGACTCTGCTGTTGTGTCGAACACTTGTATTTCTGTCCGACGCGGCACAGCCAGAGTGTCCAATGTCCAGTGCAGGTTGCCGCGGAGCAGGACAGGCGTGGAGGAGGAGGAGGAGGATAACCGGTAGTGCGACGCGTCCGGCGGGCACTGGATGCGCCTCAGCGGCAGCTCGTGGCGGTCCAGCGCCAAGACGTACATCGAGCTCCTGCTGAACCACCAGCGCAGCAGCAGCCGGTACTCGCCCGTAGGGCGGTGCCGGTACAGCCCCATGGCGACGTACCCCTTCAGCTGCGGGAGACGGCCCATCTGGCGCGTCGCCGGGTTGCAGATGGAGGCGCTCATGCCGGTAGGCGTGCCGCGGACTCCTTCCGCCAGGAGCAGCAGCCCGTCGCAGGACGCCTTCACGCAGACGTGGAGGCTGTCCAGCCGAGCCACGGGCTGGAGCTGCTCATGGTCCAAGGCGGCGATGTTGAGCCAGCAGCGGGGTTCCCCGGCGCCGGGTTTTACTCTGCGGTTGATGAGGGGGAGGGATGGCTGGCGGCGGTGGTGCTCCAGGAGGAGATCGCGCGCGGAGGCGGCACGGCGCCACGCGTGGCTCACGGCGCGGCAGCGGACGAGGTCTTTGTGGGGCAGGCGGACCAGGATCTCCCACACCAAGATCTCCTCCGGGAGGCTGCTGCTTCCATGGGCACCCCATGTTCTCACGGGCTTCGCCATGGTCGCCCTTGCCGGCGGAGAGCTCATTTTCCACACAGAAATTAACGAGGGTCAATGGTGATGCATGGTGGTGATCGTGTCCTTCTATTTGGCGCTCGCTGCGTTGCCCTGTACTCAAGCCAGCTTTGAAGACCACGGATCACTTTCAATTTCTATAGTTTTTAGTTTGTGCCAGCTCACGCTTTGGCGGCATTAGGCGTTGAGTGTGAAATGTAGAATGTTTATGTATGGCTTGATGATATACTATCACCTGATGTAAACTTTTTGGCTCCGGACGATTATGTCGTGCCATAATGTGCCATAATGGAGTACAATTGGCCCATCTAAAAAAACAAGTTGGGTGCACCAAAATGAGATTGTTCATCAGTTCAAAGTTGATAGGATCAATCTGATAATCAGGAAATACATGTCATCCTGGACGATTTGGTGCCAAACCTAAGCACAGAAAATGTGCAAAATGAACCTGAAACAACATCGTTCAGCTTACACTCACTGAGGGCCTGTTTGGATTGTGGCCAGCACCTACCTTACCAAAATCTTGGCGTTGACTGGAAGTATAGGCCAGCCTTTGGATTGAAGCCCATCTAGCTGAGCCACACCAAAATATTGGCAACCCAGTTCAGATTTCACGCCACACGCGGGCGAAACAGGGGCGAGCAAATCCTTGACCAAAATATTGGCACGCCCTGGATTTGGCGTGGCTAGCCTGGGCGTCAACCAAACAGACCCTGATCATTTTTTAGCAGGCAGGCAGCTAACACAAACGGTACGCTATGTTCTGTTAAATCCAAAATGTTCAAGGTAATACATTTGCACATTCAGATGCATACATGATAATACAAGTGCATATAAGAAAGTAGCAATGCTCTGTTGTTCCTGTAAGTATTGTGATAGCATGGTTTGGAACTTTGGATGGCACTCTCTACCGGATGGTCTGAACGACAGGGACATGCTTGATCTTGTGGTGATCCTCGCCTCCCTCCTCGATCCTCCCCACCATCTTCGGCATTTTGAACAGCACAACCTCCTCCAGCTCCTTCATCCCGGCCAGAGCCTCTGGGAGCATCTGCACGTTGGCGCACCGGAACAGCGTCAGCGTCACCAGCGCCGCCATGGACCCTGATCTCACCGTCCATTCCTCCAGCTCCGGCAGCGCCAGCCCCAGCGTATGCAGTCCCGAGAACCCGCCGTCCTGGAACACCAGCTGCTCGCCGTCGTAGGCGCCCCACATCAGCTTCAGCTCTGCCAGGCTCGGCAGCTCGCCCAGCATGTCCACGAAGCTCTGCCCCACCATCGTGTACCACATCGACAGCCTCGTCAGGTTCGGCCGGATGTACCGGACGGCAACGTCATCGGCCTCCTCCTCGTCCTCATCTTCGTCCATGGACCCCACCAGCCTTAAGCTCTGCAGCCGCCGCAGGCTCGGGACGGTGAACACGGCCCGTGGCAGTGATTCGCCCTGCAGCACCAGGTGTACCAGCAGGTCGAGGCTCTCCAGTGCAGAAGTCAGCGTGCCGACGTGCGCGGCGGTGAGCCCGCTGAGCTCCAGCGACCGGAGGTTAGTGGCCCTCCCCAGCGGGTTGCCGGCACCGATACGTGTGTCCCAGCAGTGCGGCTGCACGCCATGGAGCGTCTGGAGGCTGTACAGGTCACCCAAGCACTTGGGCAGCGCGAACGGTGCCACGACGTGCCGCAGCGTTGGGATCATCCAGAACGCGGCGGTCACGCCCAGCATGCCATTGCTGCCCTTGAGTATCAGTGACTGCAGGTTCACCAGCTTGTTTATCGTGCTCGGCAGCCTCTCCAACTGACCGCACTGAAGGCCAAGGTACCTGATCCAGGAAATCATCTCAAATTATTCAGTATTTAGCATCAAACTTACTATACCAATGTTCAGAAAATTCTTTCTCTCTCAAAAAAATGTTCAGAAAATTCTCAGGTTACCTTATGTGGATCATTGAGCCGATCTCATTTGGTAATTTCTTGAGCTCAAGGCCATGGATGTCGATGACGCGGAGGAACTTGGAAGCATGGAGGAAGCCCAGGTCGGTGGAGTGGAAGCAGACGCTGGGCTTGGTAGTACTGCCATTGACGAAGTCGCAGACGATGGTGCGGTGCTTGGGCAGTGCGTTGCCGAGGTGGACATGTTTGTCGGTGGTGTTCTGGACAGCCAGGCGGCGCACGGTGGCGGGGGCGAGCACGTCGGTGCTGTCGTGGCTCTCGACGAAACACGCCTCCTGCGCCTCGTCCTGGGCAAAGGCGTGGAGACGGTCATGCACCACCACCGTCCTCACAGTGCCGAACTCGTCCTTGTCTACCAGCTGCACCATGCACCGGGAGATGAGCTCCTTGAGGTACCCCTGCCCGACCTCCTCCATGGTGCTCCCACGTCGCGGCCGGACAAACCCCTCAGCGACCCACAGCCTCACCAGCCTCGCCGCGTTCACGTGCACGCTCTCTGGCATCGCCGCAAAGTAGAGGAAGCATGACTTGAGGTGGTGCGGCAGGTCGTCGAATGCCAGCGACATTATCCGCCTCCCGCCGTTGCTGTTCTTGCACTGTGGCTGGTCCCTTGCCGCCAGCAGCTGCATCATCACTTGATCCCACTCCACCGGCAGTTCCTTGGACCGGAGCACGCCCGCAAGGACGACGACGGACAGTGGCAGGCCACGGGTGATCCGGAACACGTCTTGGTAGTACCTCGACTTGTACCGCCCAGGGCAGTCGCCGCGGCGGCCAAACACCCTGCGCCGGAACAGCTCGTATGTGTTCTCCGGGTTGAGCCGCGTCAGCTCGATGGGGTCGTACGTCGGGCCACCGGCGTAGCCCACAACCTCCAGCCCCGCCGCGTCGGTGACCAGCAACACCCTGCTGCCGTTGCCCTCATCGGGGAGCGACGCCCGGAGGCTGTTCCAGTCAGCAACCGCGATGCTGCCATCGACCACGACGAGGTACCGCCTGCCGGTCATGTTCCGGAACAGCGAGTTGCTGATGTCCTTGCCCTTGTTGCCAGCGTCGCAGCCACCACCATCTTCCACAACCTGGCCGTGGGACGTGAACCGCCGAAGCTGGGAGCCGGCCTGCCTACGGATGTCACGGAGCACGTCGGATGGGCGGCTGTTGGGAGGGAGCACCGTCCAGGTGCGTATGGCGAAGTGGTTGCGGACCTCGGGGCTCTGGTAGACCTTGTGAGCTAGCGTGGTCTTGCCGATGCTGCTCTCGCCCGTGATGGAGACGACGGCGCGGCCAGAGACAGCGTCGACGTCGAGGAGCTGCTCCCTGAGCATGTTGCTGTACTTGTCGAAGCCGACAGTGTACTCCTCCAGATCATCCCTGCATCCAAATGCACCAAGCCAGTCATCAGTACATAATTCAGTAATGCTTGATATTCTGTAGCTTGTTTAGCACTGAATACTATGCTGAAGCTTTGCCATGGTTAGCTATCACTACTACTGTTGCCGGAACTGAATTATGCTGACATCTTCATTTGGTCAAGCAGGCCAATCAAAGTCGAGTGAGCTATAGTAAATTCCTTAATTATAGGTGCGTTTGATGACATTTTCAGAGTGGGTAACCACTGTAATATAAAATTAACCAGCCTGATAATTCATCAGAATCTTTTCACACAGATAGCAGAATCATCAAGGAAGACATTTTAAAACAAACGGAGAAGAATCGTCAAGAACAAATGAAATGGGACACCAAATTTTTTTTGTGGGGTTCTTGGTTGGAACTGCAAGAATCTAAGTGAACAAATTGTTCAAGCAGTTTGATTTTCCTGCTTGCCTTGCATGATTCTTCTTTCTGTGCATAATACAGTAGTGCAGGTTAATTGGTAGCTAGCTTAATTTAACACTCAGAACTAGTGCTGCAGAAGTGCTGCTGTCAATTAGCACAAGCAGGCCAATCGATGGCGCTATTTTGGTGAATATTATTACATGCGTTGATGCCACTTTCAGAGTGGAAAAAACAGGAAATGTAAAATTAAGTAGCTTCGAAATTCAGCAGAACCTTGCAAGACAACAATAAAAGAAAGATAGCAGAATCATCAAAATGTTACTAGTACAAGCTAAGCTGTTCATCAGAAAGGCATTTCAAAACACAAGCTAGTCAACTGTTTGTAAACATGATTCTTTCTATAGAAGCGCTGAAATACCGAAGACTTTACCATGGTCCATGGGTGTGGCTAGAACGACTGCTGCCACCGGAACAATATAACGCTGACAACTTAATTTGGTCGAGCAGGCAAATCGAAATCGACTGAGCTATAGTCAATCCTTCAATCATATAGTTTGATGTCATTTTCAGAGTGGCTGTGCGGGTAATCATTGTAATATAAAATAAAGTAGCTTAAGAATTCAGCAGAATCTTTGCTCGCAGAACAAAACGAAATGAAAAGACAAACACAATCAACAATGAAGATATTTAAGAACGAACAAAGAGGAATCGTCAAGAACAAAACGAAATGAGGGACACAAGATTTGGAACTTCAAGAACCCGAGAGACCAAATTAATCCCCTGTTTTGCCGCACAGCAAAATGTTCTAGCGGTTTGCATGTGATTCTTTTTATTTTCAGTTTTGGGAGCGCGCGTACGTACCATGCGGCGAGGGTGGTGGCGGAGGAAGCGGCCCAGGTGGGCGCCGGCGCGTGCTCGATGTTGTAGGCGGCGCGGTTGGCGGAGATCTCGTCGAGCCTCTTCCTGATCTGGCGGACGCGGGCGGAGAGGTCGTGGCGGAGCGCGACCTGCAGCCCCGCGCAGCGCGGGCGGCGGGGCCACTGCCACTGCCACCGCCACCGCCACGCGGAGCACCGAGCCCCGGTGGGGAGCGCCGGGGGCGGGTTGCGTCGGCGGCGGTGTCGCCCTGCGCGGTGGAGGAAGTCGTCGAGCGCGTCCTCGGCCTCGAACGCGACGTCGCGGGTCTGGCGCACCCAGACGGCGACGAACTCGTCGTCGCGGAGGCGGCGCCTGCGGTCGGCGTCGCGGATGAAGGTGTGGAGCCACTCGAGCTTGTCGCGGAGGAGGCGCACGTCGTCGCCCACCTCCAGCAGCACTGCGGCTTCCCAGGCTACCAGCTCCGCCACCTTCGCCAGCACCGTCGTGATCGCCGTCTCCGCCATCGGCTCGCCTCGTCAGAGTACACTCCAACCAGCGCAGTGCCTGCTGGCTATATGGTCTCAGGCAGCCTGAAGCCCTGAACCAAACCAGAGCAACCTCGGAGGGTTCTAGGGATGTAGTAAGAGCAGCTCGTAGTTTGGTGCGGGTTGGTGGCGCCGGCGAGAGGGAACACGTGGGAACCAACACCTAAAACCTCGATCTCACTCTCTCGCCACTACCACTAGCCTATTATTTTTGTGTGTGTGCAGCTGCAGCTGAGATAGTTGAAATGGTCAGAGGCCAAGAGTGAACCGGATGGGGGTTGAGTTTAGTGGTTGGAGTGCAGTCCATGGGAGGTCGAGGAGAAAACTAATATAGCATGAGAGTGATGGAGAAGACTAAAATAGTATTCTCTCGATCATTAGGTTTTATGGCATGTCAATTTGTTTAAATTTTTCGGAACTTGATGAAGCATAATGAAATCCGGGATCTACTACTACCAGTAGCACTCATGAAGTGATGAACATGATCGGAGCATCCTACGAAGAGAGGGAGATGGAAGACTGGAACCCCGCTCCTGCGACCCGCGAGCGCCCCGCGCCGCTGGCCGCCACCGCTGGGCCTGCCGTTCCCGCCGCTCTGACGCCGGCCCCCGTCAACCGTGCACCCCTGCCCCCTCCGCCTGCCCATCTGCCGGCCGGGTTCCGACCACAGGTACTCCGCTCCCCTGCTCCGCTTCCTGCCTCAGATCTGCCCCAAGATTCGTCCCCTGCGCCGCCGTTCTCTGCCGCCGATGCAGATGACTGCGAAGAAGTCCCGGAAACTCCTGTCGAGGTGCCGGTCCGCCCCGCCAGCCTGGAGCCTGGAGAAGCCCCTGCTCGATTCAATGCGGTGGGTGGGTGGGTGGGGAGGCCTGCACCGCGCCATTACTGCGCCTCAAGCTGCTCCTAGCCTCGCCCCTACGCACGCCTCCCGCCCGCCTCGCTCGGGGCTCGAGGAAGACTTTCGCGGGCAGCCGTCGCATCCTCCGCGCCGGCCGGCTTTGCCATCAACGCGCGCCGCATTGAAGCCCGGCCAACGGCCACCTCCACCAACCTGGCTGCTGGGACGCTGCTTCCACTGCCTCTACAAAGGGCGTTGGGGGCATCGAGCGAGTGAATGTCGTGACCCCGTCAAGTGCCGTCGCTGTTTCCGCTCAGGCCACAGGGCTCGTTTCTGCTCTCACCCGGAGGAGCCACCGCCAAGCTCGTCCACCTCGTCGCCCGCCCCGCGCCGTCGGCTTCCTCCTGCGCCCCTCCCGGTGCAGGCCCGCCACGTCGCACGCGCCCCCGCCCCGCCAAGGCCTGCTGCCGCCCAGGTGCTGCTTCCGCCTCCTCCTGCAAGGGCTCCTCCCCAACAAGCTACTCGGGCTCTTCATCACCAACTGCCCACCATGCCTCGGCTTGACGACGTTCGCCGCCCTGCGGAGGACTTCGTCGTCATCCACACCTCGTCGGAGATGAATGTTGAGGCGGCCAAGCTGCTCACCAACGCCGCCTACGTCTGGTTTGACCGCCCTCCGGCTCGCGACGCCCTGGCCACCATGCAGCGCGCGCTTGCGGCCACCTGCATCGCCCTCAAGGACGACATTTGCGTCACCGAGCACTTCCCCGAGCCCTTCCTCGCGCGCTTCATCTATCCGCACCACCGCAACGACCTCGTGGGACGCCACGACTTCCCCTTCGAGGGCCTCAGGGTGCAGGTCAGGCCCTGGCGGTTGGAGGACAACGCCGAGCAAGTTTACCTTCGGCAGCATGTTCGGCTGTGCGTTGAAAATGTACCGCTGTACCTCTGGAACAACGACACGGCGGTGCAGCAAGCCATCGGCCGGGCTTGCTCTCTGGATTATGTGGAGGAGGCCTGCAAGAACAAGACCTACAATAAGGCACTTTGTGTCTGGGCATGGGTGCAAGACCCTGGCTTGGTGCCGAGGGTGCGCTGGGTCACCCTACCAGGGCCCTCTGCGCCTCCTGGTGTGCATGAGCGTGGGAGAAGGGGACTGCGGCGTCGGTGCATTATGCACCTCGACATCCTCGAGGACATGTCCATTGAGGATAGGCCCATGCCGGGCAAATTCTCCTGGCGTTGGGGCCATGTTGATGGCGAGCGGCTGATGCGCGATCAAGCTGAGCGCCTTGTGGACGACAGCAACAGCAGGAGAAGGGATCGCCGTGACGAAGACGATGACAGGGACCGGCATGGCTGGAGGGACTGGCGTGAGACGATCCGCCGCAGCCTCTCGCGCGGTGCTAGGGGAAGAGACGATGGGCACACTTCTCGCGATCAAGGCCGACAGAGGGATCGCTCGGGCAACCGCGATGGTGATCGCTCTGGTGGTAGACGCATGGCATCCAGCGCGACGTCGGTCTTGCTGCGGCGGGCTGCGGAACAGCCGCTCCCGGCCACTTCGGCAGGCTGCTCTCCTGCCATGCCTGCTCCTGGCGCCCAGCTCTTGCCCTTGCCTGGCGCCTTGGCCCGTACAACCTCGCCTACCGCTGTTGCTCACGCTGTGGTGGAACCCCTGCTTGAGCTGCTGCTGGCTCCCGCCGTCGACGCAACGCCGGCCACACCTCCGGAGCTGGGCATGCCACGCTCCCTTGGCATGGCTCTCCCGCACCCCGTCTTGGCGCCCTCGCTGGATGCGGCTGCTGATGCCGCGCGGGTCACCCGGGCCTGGGAGCTGCTCGCCGCTCCCCTGCCTCGACATGAGGTTGGCCTGGCCCGTGGCCGTGCTCGGGTGCGGTCCACCTCACCGCGCGCTACCAGGAGGCGCTCCAGGGCGGCCAGGACGCCGCCGGCCACGCCTGGTCCTCCTTCTTCCCCAACTGCGGTGTGCCCTTCGTCGCCAAGCTCCAAGGGCAGCTGCCCTCCCTTCTCGATCATGGCCCACTAGCAAGGTGGCTCGGCCGTGCGCATCTGCCTGATGCCCTTCTCCGCTTCTTCGACCAGTAAGAGCGCCATGCGCGCTCTGCAGCTCATCGCGCCTTCGTCGTCTACTGGTTCGAGGCCACCAGGCTTTGAGGCCTCTCCAACACCTCCTCTGCTGCTGGAGGGACCGCTGGTTCGCACCCCGCCTCGTCGACAGGTTGCACGCACCACTGAGGTGCTTGGACCTCTCTTCAGGTTGGCGGAGCCGGCGCTGCTCTCGCCGCCCATGTCTTCTCCACCCATCAGGCCGGTGGCAAGACGCAAGACCTTAGCTGGCGTGGGTGTCGCCCGCACCATGGGTTTTTCGATCAGGCGCAACAGTGACAGGCTCAAGGCTCGGCGCAAGGCGGCTCCGATCGCTGCGGCCGCGGAAACAGCTGTCTGCAAGGGCCTTGGCATCATCAAGGACGGCCAGGAAGTCACGGAGGCGGCGATGGAGGAGTTTGCCCGGCGCTTCAAAGGTCAAGTCTCTGAGAACGTCCTCGCGGCCATGCGTGCCCTCTTCAAGGTCGGCACTCCGGAGGAGGAACAGCTCGACGATGCACTGCTGCTGGGAGGAGGTGCCGCTGGACTTGATCAGGATCTCTCGCTCATCGACGGCAGCAGCACAGCGGCCGTCTGATTTCCTGGCTTTCTGCTGCCTTAGTGTACCCCTGTTCAACATGTTAGAACAACCTTTCTGCTTTTGCTTTGGGTGGAGGTGTGCCGTTCTCCAATTCTCCATCTCTGTTTGTCCCTGCTCCTGGAGCATGTTCCAGAGTTTGGGAAGTGTTGACCTTGTCAGTAGCCGTGCTGCTGCTTCTCATTTGCTGCTCCAGAGTAATCTATGTTATGATATTAGCACAACCTCTTAATATCCTGGGATGGAATGTTCGGGGACTTAACGACCTGGATAGACGCGACACGGTGCATGAAACGATAGCCTCCTCCTCTTGCCAGCTTGTTTGCCTTCAGGAAACCAAGTTGGCGGCTGTTACTTCTTTAGAGGCGGCTTATATCGGCGGTTACAGATTCAAAAATTTTGCGGAGCGTCCCGCAAATGGCACTAGGGGTGGTGTCCTGCTCCTTTGAGACGACTCTTCGGTCCAGGTCACCAATGTGCACCTCACGGAGTTCTCTCTTTCGGCCGACGTTCACCTCTTGCATTCAATTGAAGAAGGCGATTTCAAGATCACGGCGGTGTATGGTCCCACGGCCACCAATCGCAAGGATGATTTCTTTGCGGAGTTAGTGGCCCTTAAGCCTGCTCCTGGGGTGCGCTGGCTGGCTCTTGGTGACTTCAACCAAATCCGGCGCGCTTGCGACAAAAACAAGCGAAATGTTAATACGAGTCGAATCAACTGCTTCCGCAATGCGCTGCATACTTGCGAGCTGAATGAGATTCACCTACAAAATAGGCGTTTCACCTGGACAAACGGGCGGGCAAGTCCCACTTTGTGCAAGGCTGGACGCCTTCTTCGTAATGCGGATCGGGATCTTCGTTTCGACACACATGTCCTCCACGCCCTTTCATCCTCGCTTTCCGACCACTGCCCTCTCCTTTTGGCGGACGATAGTGGGCCGCGTCGGCCTCGTAGCTTCAAGTTCGAGAACTTCTGGACCCGCATTCCGGGTTTCAGCGATGTTATCAAGGGTGCTTGGGATGAGCCCACTAACCACGTTGAACCCTGCCATGTTCTTGTTCACAAGCTTCGTTGCACCGCCAACAAGCTTCGGCGTTGGGGTAGAGGCCTCTTCTCCAACACCAAGGTTATGTTGCATGCCGCCCTGCTTGTTATCCTGCACTTCGATATGGCTCAGGAATTCAGGGATCTGTCCTTGGGAGAGAGGGACCTCCATGCGCGCCTGAAGAAGAAAGTCATTGCTCTGGCGGTTGTGGAAAGGGCGAGAAGGAAGCAGTGCGCCCGGATCACAAACATTAAGGAGGGTGACGCAAATACAAAATTCTTCCACCTTCGAGTCAATGCTAGAAGAAGGAAAAATCACATTTACCGGTTAAAGCGCAACCTTGGTTGGGTCACCGACCATGCGGAAAAGGAGGAACTTGCCCATGCCCACTTTAGTGATGTCATTGGCCGTGGAGAATCTAGAAGGCAAGATTTCATGTGGGACGAGCTTCATTTCATCAACCCAGACTTGGGGGTTCTTGGTGACCCAATCACGGAGGAGGAGGTCCTCAAAGCCATCAACCTCATGCCGACCGACAAGGCGCCCGGCCCGGATGGGTTCACCGGCGCCTTCTTCAAGAAATGTTGGGCCATTATCAAATACGATGTGATGCGGGTGATCCACCAATTTGGGAACTTACATGCCGCCAATTTCCATTGGCTAAATACCGCCAACATTGCCCTTCTTCCTAAAAAGGACGGGGCGGAGGACATTTCGGACTTTAGACCTATTAGCCTCATTCATGGGATCGCCAAGATTATTGCGAAAGTGCTTGCCCTTCGCTTGGGACCACTCATGGACGACCTCGTCTCCAATGCCCAAAGTGCCTTCATCAAAAAGCGAAGCATACACGACAACTTCCTCTATGTCAAAAATCTCGCCAAACGCTTACACATGTCCAAGACGCCCGCGCTCCTCTTCAAGCTTGACATTAGGAAAGCCTTTGACTCCATCTGTTGGGAG
Source organism: Lolium rigidum (assembly GCF_022539505.1). NCBI lineage: Eukaryota > Viridiplantae > Streptophyta > Magnoliopsida > Poales > Poaceae > Lolium > Lolium rigidum. The sequence goes on along the minus strand of NC_061513.1, from coordinate 42,329,522 downwards.
TACATCGTCGACCTTCTCCAACGGCGCGGGTTCCCTAGCCATTTCCGCAATTGGATCACCGCTCTCTTAACCACCGCCTCCTCTCGGGTGCTCCTCAATGGCGTCGCGGGCTCTCCCATCAAGCATGGCAGAGGTCTTAGGCAGGGGGACCCCCTCTCGCCGCTCCTCTTTGTGCTCGCCATTGATCCTCTTGCCCAAATCCTCGATGCCGCCACTAACCATGGGCTCCTTCGCAAAATTAGGGGACGCGGAAGCATTCTCCGCACCTCGCTTTATGCGGATGATGCGGCTATCTTTGTTGCCCCCATCAAGGAGGACATTCAAAACTTGGCGTCCATCCTTCATAGCTTTGGTGAAGTCACCGGCCTTTGCACAAACTTTCTTAAGAGCTCCGTGGTTCCCATTCGTTCCGGGGACATTAATCTTGATGACATCCTTGAGGGCATTCCGGCGGCCCGGACCACCTTCCCCATGAGATATCTTGGTCTACCTCTATCGGTTTGGCAACTCAAGCGCGTGGATTTCCAACACCTTGAAGACAAATGCGCCGGCAAAATCCCCACTTGGAGCGGCAAATTCATCACCACGGCCGGGCGCACGGCTCTTGTGAAGTCGGTAATCACCTCCCAAGCAACCTACTACCTCACTACCCTTGCCATCCCTCCCGGTACAATCAAGTTCATCAACAAGCTACAAAGAGCTTTCCTATGGTCGGCTAAGGAAACAACCACCGGGGCCAAATGCAAAGTTAATTGGAAGACAATTTGTCGACCCACTAAACTTGGTGGTCTTGGGGTGAAAGATTTGGACAAGTTCGCCACGGCTCTCCGTCTTAGGTGGCCTTGGCACGAGTGGAAGGACCCTTCAAAGATTTGGGTGGGGTATGGCAATCCGTGCACCGACTACGACATGGACATTTTTTATGCCTCGACCACCATCACCGTTGGTAATGGGAAGAAGACCCCTTTTTGGGAGGCCCCTTGGTTAGGGGGTAGAAAGCCCAAGGACATTGCACCGCTCATCTTCGATACCTCTAGGCGCAAAAGGTGGAACGTCAACCAAGCCTTAAATGCAAATGCTTGGGTTAGCAACATCAAATTGGGTGACGACTTCTCCATGGACCACTTCGCGCAATTCATCGATCTTTGGGTCCTTTGCCAAGATATGCACCTTGTTGCGGCGGTGGATGATGACATTACTTGGAACCTCACGGCAAGTGGCATTTACTCCGCCAAGTCGGCCTATGAGGTGCAATTTTTGGGGTCCGTCACCTCCTTCCTTCACAAGTCGGTTTGGAAGGCTTGGGCCCCTCCCAAAGCTAAATTCTTCGCTTGGCTTCTCACCCAAAACCGCATATGGACCGCCGACCGTCTACAAAAACGAGGGTGGCCAAATTGTGGCTTATGCCCCCTTTGCAAGCAAACCATGGAGACGGCCAACCACCTCTTCATTCATTGTAGATTCTCCACCCGGCTTTGGGAAAAGGTGGCCGAATGGTTGCATAACTCCGTCATTCAACCGGGGGATTGGGTGGGTCTCTCCATTGAGCTTTGGTGGCGCAACATGACGAACTCTCAAATGCCCAACCGCAAAGCCTTGTCCTCGCTTGCTCTCCTTGTCACTTGGGAGCTGTGGAATGAGCGCAACACTAGGGTCTTCAACAACAAGCATGCCACCGTCGCCGTTATCTTAGAAAAAATTAAGAATGAAGCCCGCGTGTGGGTTACCGCCGGTGCTAAGCACCTGGGCAAAATCATGCCGGGAGAGTAGTCCCTTGTTGTTGTTGTACTTGTTCCGACTATCTTGTCAAAACTCTTCTTCTTAATTAATCGATCGGGGCAAAGCTTTTGCCTCCGTTTCAAAAAAAAATGAAATCCGGCAACATGGATCTTAAAGCATGCAACACGATGAATCCAACGGCACAAACATACCTATACATGGGACATATGCATTTTTCAAAAGAAAACGCGTGAATTGCCCGGAGGATTCCGCGTCTCGCATCCTCCGGCTCGTTTGCCACGTGTCCCTATGGGTTCCACCACATTAGTTATAATCCTTTTCTCGTTCTTCCATTGCAATTTATCCCTTCTTTCAGCTCGAGCTAAGCTCCGACCACCATCTTCGTTAACGCGCGGCACCACACCCGGCCACACTCCACCCAACCCCGACTAACTTCCCGTCCCCATCCCACTCCCGTGTTCGGTGGCTCGCTTCGTCGCTCCCACCTCACGCGCTCACAACGGGATGGCCAGATGGGGATTGATGCAGATCGAACGCAGCCACCGCGGGCCACACCAAGGATTCACCGCTAGTGCTTTGCAAGTTGCCCGCGCTAGAGGTGGCGCTGCTAATCCCGGTCGTGGTTGCTTCGAACGACATGTGGCAGTGCTTCCAGTCGTGGGTGGCGTTGCTGCGAGCTGTGGACGGAGAAGCTGCTAGCAGAACGTCGCAGTGCTATTAGAAGCCGACGACGCTGATAACAGAGGTCAGCGGTGCTGCTACCAGAGGCCAGCTGCGCTGCTACGAAAGGCCAGCAGCGGTGCTACGATCAGTGTCCGGTGGCGCTGCTACCAGAGGCCAGCGACGTTGCTACAAGCGCCTAGCGGCGGTGCTACGAGCGCTCAACTATGCTGCTAAAAGCGCTCGGCGGTGACGCTAGCAGAGCCAGCGGCTGTGCTACGAGCACCCGACGGTGCTACAACATGACGGCTACTATGGTACGAGCGACCCGTGGGGGTGCTACATAAGAGCATCTGCAGTCGCGTCCCCCAAAGCGTCCCCCAAAGGGATTTGGGGCGCGCCGGACAAAAAAAGCGTTCCAGCCGCGTCCCCCAAAGCCCATTTTTGTCCGGCGCGGCCCGATACGGTGTCCGGCGCCCCGAGCCCGTCCCCGTCCCACGGGGGACGCTCCGGGGACGCCGGACACAACGAAAGCGAGGCCAACCGACGCGGGGCCGACCCGTCGGCGGCACGGGGAAAATTCGTCTCACACTCCCGCCAAATCCCGCCGCTCCCGCCAAATCGCGCCTATACCGCCGCGCACGGGCCTCCCAAAACATATCCCGCCGCCGATTCATTTCTCCTATCCCGCCGATTTCTTTCTCCCTCCCGCCGTCCACCCGCCGCCGCTACCCTCTCCCCATTCCATGGCGCCGCCGACAGCCCCCAAAAAGATGGCGAAGAAAGCGGCCAAGAAGCCGCCGGGCAATGCGACGATAGGGGCAAAGCGCCGTTCGCGAAGCCGCGGAAGGCGCCGGCTGCGAAGAAGCCTCGAAGGAATGACCGAAGATCAATGGCAGCAAGATTGCCTGCGCCGGAAGCTATCGACGGCGGAGCGGAAAGGACGGAGGGCGGTGGAGGCTGGAGAAGAAGGCTCAGGCGGCGCGCCAGCACCAGCACGTAATGGCCGGGTGTATCGCCGCCACCAACGCGAGCCCATGGAGTACGTCCATGCCGGTGTACGTTCCCGGAGTGATCTCTCCGTCGCAAGCCGCCTTCTACAACGACGGCCCCTCCGCCACTCCCGGGTGCGTGACGCCTAACTTGTCGCCGCACTACCAGGATGCGCTGCCGCACGGCGGCTTCAACCCCAACAACCTCTACTCCCCGGCGTACAAGCAGCGCGAGCCAGGACCCGGTCCGGACGGCGACCCTTTCACCGGCCGCAGGGGTCCGCTCGAATACGACGGCGCGGGTGCTGAGGAGGACGACGGGGTTGAGGAGGAGGACGATGAGGAAGAGGAGGGGGTGGAGGACGACGAGGAGGACGACGATGAGGACGAAGAGGGCGGCGACGAAGAGGACGACGAGGGTGCCGGTGACGATGATCTCGTGGAGGTAGACGCGGACGGCGTGAGGACGAAGAAGAAGAAGAAGGCGTCGGGCACACGAGGCCCGAAGTGGACGCCTGCGGAAGATCTTTGTCCGTGCGAGTCGTGGGCGACGGTGAGCCATGACTCCATCATCGGCGCCAACCAAAAAGGCGGGAAGTATTGGGCGAGGATCAAGGCCGAGTTCGATGAGCGCAAGCTCATCAACGACGACTACGTGAAAGTGACAATGAAGAGGAGCCAAAAGGCAATGTCGACGCGATGGGCCATCATCCAGGCGTCGGTGAACTCCTTCCATGGGTACCATCACGACTTAGAGACCAGAGGCGACAGCGGCGCCGACGTCGCCCAACTAGTACGACTGTTTCTTCCATAATCCGTAGCGCCCACATTGTGTTCGATGAAATGACTCTGCTTCCTTTGGTTAGTTTGATCGGGCCATGGATTTGTACGCCAAGAACTCGGAAGGTCACAAGTCTTTCGTGCTCATGCATTGCTATGACAAGCTCAAAATGAATGAGAAATGGCGGCTGACGCGCTTGTCGCTGTCCAAGGGGAAGGACGCCATTGATCTGGACGCGCCGCTGGCAACTTCGACAGGGCGTCCTACTGGCAACAAGGCTGCCAAGGCCGCCTTGGCCGACGCTGCGTCGTCTGAGAAGACGCAGGCGTCGATCACGAAATGCCTCGCCGACATCTCCTCGACCTTTATCTCCCGCGACAAGAAGGCCGACCAAAGGTGGGCCGAGCTGCTCAAGAGGCAAGAGGAGAAGCTGGAGCTCAAGAAACGCAGGGACGACATGTCCCTCGCCGAGAACGTCGACGAGAGGGAATGTCTCCCCGGACGCGAGCGGCGCACAACTTCTTCAAAGGCCAGATCCTCGACGACATCGAAGCCAAAATGGCGGCGGCGGACGCGGCGGCCCGGGCAGCGGCATCGGCATCGGCGGCAGCGGCAGCGCAGCAAGAGCAGGCTGACGCGTCTTCTACTGCTACACCTGCGTCGGCCTCCGCGTCGGCGACGGAGCGAGACGCACCATGCACGGGAACAGGCAGATCGCGACGAGGTCGTCGCGCTCGATGGGCCTGCGTCGACTCAGGACACGACGCCGTCGACCAACCCCTTCCCCTTCTTCTAATTTGCATGCACCACCGGTCTGTAATATGATCGCGCGCCCGGTACTTTGATCGATCGCCGCTACTCGATCGCGACGAATCGGCGGGAACGATCTCTTTTGAATGCATCTATTTGAATTTCTGATTGGGGGCGGCGTTTGGGGGACGCGGCTGGGAGCGACGTCCCCCAAACGCGGCACGAACAAAACACGTCCCCCAAACGCTCGATCCGGCGCGGTTTGGGGGACGGTTTGGGGGACGCGACTGAAGATGGTCTAAAAGTGTAGTTTTAGCTCCAAGCACTGCCACGGTAGCTTGCCGGAGGCCAGAGGATTCATGCGCGGGTAAAGAAGTTAAAAGGGAATTTTTTATGTGTTCTTCTTTTCTTTGAAGCGGGGCAGTTAGGCGGAGGCGAGATGCGGCCAGGGAAACACTGAGACAAAGCAGTAGATCGGGTGATCATCGCGAATCCATCCAACGGCTAGCATGCCTTGTTTGTTGCTCTTTATTATTTATCTTTGATAATATTTCTTTTCACTGTATCCTGCTTGTAGTTTGAAAATTTGCTTTTGATCGGCATATACAACGTATTTGTTTTGGGAGACTTAAAATATAATGACTATTGTTGAACAGTGGGATTTTGGTTGGATGTTGACATGTTTATCTTGGTGAGTAACAACGGCCGCACCAAGCAACAATGTAGCATGGAGTGAGTGGCCCTCTGATTGAATTCACCTTTGAGAATGGTTGCCCTTTACGTGATAGACAGGTGACGCCCCAACTAAAGTTTGAGCACGATGTTTCGGCCATTTCTGTTCGGGTGGAGAAGCTTCGGATCACCTTCGTCCGCTCTACAACGGGGGTCAGTGCCACGGTGGTCTGCAAAAGAGAATGGCAAGTCTACATCTTTTTTTTTACATCAAGGAGATTTTATTAGCTATTAAGTATCATTACATCATCTAAAAAAGCTTGGGATACGAAATCTGGAGGTGCATCATGCCACACACTAGTTTGTAGCAACGGTAATATTTTAATTCTAGCGGAAGCATGACATCTAGAGCGAGTGTGCTCGCATCATTATATATTGGACGATTTTTTTTTTGAAACAGAGGTAAAAGCTTTGCCCCATCCATTAATTAAGAAGAAGGTGCCTAATTTTTAAGATAAAATTGAGCGGAAAACTACAACAACAGGATTGGCCTATCCAAACACCAACAACCACACTCACCGGCAGCCGAACCTAACAAAAGACCCAACCAACAGGAACACATCCACTCAAGCCAACACATGCATGAGACCAGAAGGCCACACTAACAAACACTCCAGACATGACATACCTACACCGCGCCGACAAAGACAGACTCAGGCAAAAGGGGGCAACCATCAAGCCACTGCAGATGCCTTTGTTGTAGCACCCGTCTTCTTGCTTCGACACTCGTTAGATTTGTCATTCCCAAAAGCCGATCTTGGGCTATCACACCCAGGGTAGGCTCCTGGCTACCAAGAGGTGGTTGGGGTTTTTCGGATTTCGTAAATTTGGGCTCCTAGCTAGCAAGAGGTGGTTGGGGTTTTTCAGATTTTGTAGGGATCTGACGATGGGCTGCCATCTTCATACTTAGCGATGTTGTTTGACAGTCTTAGTTTGTATGGTCTTTGTAATGGCTTTTGCCAGACTTTGTTATTTTAATAATAAATAAAGGTGTTGGTGCATCGTTCAATGTAGAGGCTTGGGTTCCGTTCATCATATTAGAAAAACCCTCCGTTTGAAAATATAAAAAAAGTTCTAGAAAGTTAAACTAATTTTCTTTAAAAAAATTATACTTAAAAATGGATGTGATAGCTTATTACGAATGTAACTGATTTTAAAAAATATAATGGGCTGTGGTTGCATGCAGTCACTGAGAAAACGATCGAACATGGCACGCGAGTTATTAGTTTGCTAGAGATGGTATTAGCCTAGCAAAAAGTTGGAGCACGGCCGTTCCACCATTTTCGTTCGGGTTGGGAAGCTTCCCATTTCCCATCAACTCAAGTCACACTTCCATCGCCACGGTCCATGGCTCTTTGTGGTCCGTACTCCGTAGACTCGCCTCGTGGCTATAGAGCGGAAGGATGTTAAAAATGCGACAAGCAAATAACGAAAAATGATAAAGGAAGATGTAGTGGAGATATAAGATTTAACGTGAAAAACTTTTTCCAACACAGAAGGGGAAAAATCACGGACGTCAGCCAGCAAAATTTTACTATATCAGGGAGTGTTTACAAATGCCGTGGGATATCTTATAATTTGATAAACCCTAGCTGGCGATTTAGAAGATGTATATATAGGCGGTGGCTCAAACCTACCGGGGATGAGCCTCACTCCACTCGTCAGAAGTTAGCCATCTTTTAGTATATGAATTTAGATCATAATACAATAGGGGCAGGAAGTTTCCCAACCTAAATAAAAAAATGGCCCAAACATCGTGCTCCTACTTTAGCTGGGGCGGCGTCACAGTCTGCTCTCACATAGAGCAAACTCATTCCGAAAGATGAACAATGTTGTGCTTCAGGGTTTCAATCAAAAGTCAATCAATACAGGAAAATTGACGTATGCCGATGGCCTGGAACCTATGCCGATAGCTTTTTAGGAGCCGTTGATGTACTTATCGAGGAGAGGAGCGGAGATGTCCATCGACGTAGATGGACCTAGCCGTCAGCTTACAATCGCCTATCGGCGTTGGATGGGAGTGGCCATGCTGGGGCGTGGCGCACAACCACCCCTACTATGCATGTGTAAAAAACTTAGATAAACTTCGAGGATAGATTCAATCAATAGATGCATCAGAAAAATAAACACAAGCACACGCACAAGTAACACAAAGATTTACGTGGAAAATATCATGAACTTGAGGACGGAAAAACCACGGGTGTGGACCAACCGGTCCACGCAAGCTTCACTATGAGCAACATGGGTATAGAGTTTTCTCCAGAATATCTAGAGATTACAACACACTTCATCTTGTTGCCCACCGGCAATAACAACAACAACCACAAGAGGCAAGATACAACAAAGCAGAGATATCACAGATTCTATCATCTTCGGCAATCAACAAACTGCTCTTAAAACGCAGATTCAATCAGCACCCAACTTTACAGACAAAAAAAATATGAGTTCCCAACTTACTGACCAAAAATCAACTCAATCGGACACCGTTTGCCTGCCCAAATAGTTTGTCTCCCAAAACTACTATGTGCTGAAACTGCAGGTGTCCGAACTGACTTCACCGCTCTCAAATATGATTCTCCTCTGACCCAAATCTCAAACCAGCTATCTAGATCGAAATACTCAAAGTAAGGAACAAGCTCATCAAGTTTGGAGCCGATCCAAGAACGTTTAAGCCTCCAAACACTAGCTTGAAAACAGATCAATCAGATCTTAGAAATCTAGACAGAAATAATCTTTCTTTCTTTTTCCTCTCTTCTCACTTGGTTGTGATGTTCCAGTGTGTTCTCTCACCCTCTCATAGCAGCCGCCACGTTTTGGATTGCTCTTGCTCTCACAGTTACAACCACCAAGGTGGCTAGGGTCTTCTCCTTATCTAGCTCTTAAGGAGGCAGCACAACCGTTGGATGTGAATCTCGATCAACGGTTGGTACGTGTTGTACTTTCTGGGCTGATCTTGGGCTGCCAACACACCTTCATGTGGAGGGACATGGCCCAACACGATGTTGGCTGAGGGTGGCTGTCGGCGCTCAGCCGACCGTCAGTGTAGCTCTTCCACGTGGGCTCTCCCACCGCCCATCCTGACGGCCTACCGGATGGCGGAAGATCCATATTTACGCCAACGTCATTGCGTGGACGACTTTGTCATCGGCGTAGTAATGCCCCTAGAGCTCCACGATGTGACGCGTGTCTTGTCTAGGCTGGCGGTTTTTGTCGTAGACGTAGGTTATGACGACCGTCAACCGGCGCCAAATGACGGATCAACGCCGACAACCAACTAAATGTTTAACCAATCTAGAGATGCAATAGGGATCAAGCCTCACCTTGACATTCCTTTTTTCCTCTTTTTTGTTGTCAAATGTCTGTGGTGTTGTATATCCCAGATCATGTAAGTCACAATAGAACATAACTTCTTTAAAGTCCAGCATTTTTTCCTCATTTCTTCTTGTCTCTGAGAAATGTTCACTTCGCCACATAGTATCGTTGAAGTCTCCCATCATAAGCCATGGAAGATTATGCATAGGCTTTATTCTTCTAAGCAAATCCCACATATGGTGGTGGAGGTGAGCACGAGGCTCTCCATAAACAAACGTGCACCTCCATATTGAACAAGTCGACATCTAAACTCTCATGCTAAAAGAGGGCTATAACTCCCCCTTCCCTTTCTCATGAAACGAAACTACATGTTTTAAGCCTAATCTACAACAGAGAGCTTCGACTACATCCTTCCTTTGGTGAGTCTCTGACACGAACACGAGTTGAGGACGATTAGTGTGCATATGAGGCGCTCGAGCTCTTGAACCCTCCGGGAGTCGCCTACCCCTCGGGGGTTCCAGGCCATGGCGATCATGGCTCCTGACAAGTGCGCTCATACGCACCTATCAGTTGACCATCGGACCCATGGCTGATTGCCTCCTCATCCACCTCTCGTGTTGAATCACTTCCTGGATTGCTTCAGATCCTTTGTTTCTCTTGTCGCTGCCTCTTCTGAAATGGATTACAAAGCTCTAGCTTGTGTCATCCACGGATGTGTCTTCTGATGTCTATGCACGCTTCTATTTCTGTAGACAGTGTTGGGCCTCCAAGAGCAGAGGTTTGTAGAACAGCAGCAAGTTTCCCTTAAGTGAATCACCCAAGGTTTATCGAACTCAGGGAGGTAGAGGTCAAAGATATCCCTCTCAAGCAACCACGCAATTACGATACAAGAAGTCTCTTGTGTCCCCAACACACCTAATACACTTGTCAGATGTATAGGTGCACTAGTTCGGCGAAGAGATAGTAAGATGCAAGTGATATGGATGTATATGAGCGGTAATAACAATCTGAAATAAATATGGCAGCAAATAAACATGCAGTAGAACAGTAAATAAACGGTGGTTCGATATTTGGAAACAAGGCCTAGGGATCCTACTTTCACTAGTGTACACTCTCAACAATGATCACATAATAAAACTACTCTACACTCTCTTGTTGGATAACAAACACCATCCATTGTGTAGGGCTATAAAAGCACACCTCAAGCCGGAGTAAACAAGCTCCACAACATCCGGAGTTCATATTTAAGTAACCTCTAGAGTGCATAATAGACCGTTGCAATTTAGACCGAGTACTAACATAGCATACACACTCGTCAACAATAGCTATGAAAGGGGGAATAGATCGCATCAATACTATCATAGTAATAGTTAACTTCATAATCTACAAGAGATTACAATCATCACCTACGCCAAGTACTACATGATGCACACACTGTCAACATTACATCATGGAGGAGGAATAGACTACTTTAATAACATCACTAGAGTAGCACATAGATCAATAGTGATACAAAGCTCATGATCACATAAAGATCACATGGGAGAGAGAGATGAACAACATAGCTACTGGTAGAGCCCTCAGCCTCGGGGGAGAACTACTCCTTCCTCATCATGGGAGACAGCTATGGCGATGAAGATGGCGGTGGTGTCGATGGAGATGACTCCGGGGGCAATTACCATCCCGGCGGCGTGCCGGAACAGAGACTTCTATCCCCCGAAACGGAGTTTCGCGATGGCGGCGCCCCTGGAGTCTTTTTGGAGTTTCGTCAATTGGTATCGGGTTTTTAGGTCACGAGGGGTTTTATAGGCGAAGAGGCGGAGTCGGAGGGGCAACAGGGCTCCCTCACCACATGGCGGCGCGGCCAGGGTGAGACCCACGCCCCCCTATGGTGTGGGTCCCCCTTAGCCCCCCTCCAGCTCTCCTTCGGTGTTCTGGAACATTCCGGGGAAAATAAGGCCTTGGGCTTTCGTTTCGTCGAATTCCGAGAATATTGCCCGAACAGCCTTTCTGGAACCAAAAACAACGAGAAAGCGAGAACCGACACCGTGGCATCTTGTTAATAGGTTAGTTCCGGAAAATGCATAAAATCATTATAAAGTGTGAGAAAAACATGTAGGTATTGTCATAAAACTAGCATGGAGCATCAGAAATTATAGATACGTTGGAGACGTATCAAGTATCCCCAAGCTTAGTTCCTACTCGCCCTCGAGTAGGTAAACGATAACAAGGATAATTTCTGAAGTGACATGCTACTATCATAATCTTGATCAATACTATTGTAAATCATATGAGATGAATGAAGTGATTCAAAGCAATGGTAAAGACAATGATTAAACAACTAAATCATATAACAAAGACTTTTCATGAATAGTACTTTCAAGACAAGCATCAATAAGACTTGCATAGGAGTTAACTCATAAAGCAATAAATTCTTAGTAGAAAGTTTTGAAGCAACACAAAGAAAGATATAAGTTTCAGCAGTTGCTTTCAACTTCAACATGTATATCTCATGGATAATTGTCAACACAAAAGTAATATGATGAGTGCAAATAAGCAAGTATGTAAGAATCAATGCACACAGTTGACACAAGTGTTTGCTTCTAAGATAAAAAGAAGTAGGTAAACTGACTCAACATAAAAGTAAAAGAATGGCCCTTCGCAGAGGGAAGCATGGATTACTATTTTTGTGCTAGAGCTTTCATTTTTAAAACATAGAAACAATTTTGTCAACGGTAGTAATAATTCATATGTGTTATGCATAAGACATCCTATAAGTTGCAAGCCTCATGCATAGAATACCAATAGTGCTCGCACCTTGTCCTAATTAGTTTGGATTTACATGGATTATCATTGCATAACATATGTTTCAACCAAGTGTCACAAAGGGGTACCTCTATGCCGCCTCGTACAAAGGTCCAAGGAGATAGATCGCATTTGATTTCTCGTTTTTGATAGATCTCAACTAAGGACATCCATACCGGGACAACATAGAAAACAGATAATGGACTCCTCTTTAATGCATAAGCATTCAACAACGAGATAATATTCTCATAAGAGATTGAGGATTAATGTCCAAACTGAAACTTCCACCATGATTCATGGCTTTAGTTAGCGGCCCAATGTTCTTCTCTAACAATATGCATACTCAAACCATTTAATCATGATAAATCACCCTTACTTCAGACAAGACGAACAGGCATAGCAACTCACATGATATTCAACAAAAGTGTAATAGTTGATGGCGTCCCCAGAAACATGGTTACCGCTCAATAAGCAACTTATAAGAAATAAGATACATAAGCTATATTATTTACCACAATAGTTTTTAAGCTATTTTCCCATGAGCTATATATTGCAAAGACAAGGAATGAAATTTTAAAGGTAGCACTCAAGCAATTTACTTTGGAATGGCAGATAAATACCACATAGTAGGTAGGTATGGTGGACACAAATGGCATGGGTTTTGGCTCAATGTTTTGGATGCACGAGAAGCATTCCCTTTCAGTACAAGGCTTTGGCTAGCAAGGTTGTTTGAAACAAACACAAGTATGAACCGGTACAGCAAAACTTACATAAGAACATATTGCAAGCATTATAAGACTCTACACTGTCTTCCTTGTTGTTCAAACACTTCACCGAGAAAATTTCTAGACCTTAGAGAGATCAATCATGCAAACCAAATGTCAACAAGCTCTATGGTAGTTCTTCATTAATAGGTGCAAAGTACATGATGCAAGAGCTTAAACATGATCTATTGAGCACAACAATTGCCAAGTATCAAATTATTCAAGACAATATACCAATTACCACATGAAGCATTTTCTGTTTCCAACCAAATAACCATGAGCGAAGCAGTTTCAACCTTCGCCATGAACATTAAAAGTAAAGCTAAGAACATCAGTGTTCATATGAAACAGCGGAGCGTGTCTCTCTCCCACATAAGCATGAATTTATTCAGAGAATGAAAATAACAAAACGAAAATAAAAGCACACAGACGCTCCAAGTAAAGCACATAAGATGTGACGGAATAAAAAATATAGTTTCACTAGAGGTGACCTGATAAGTTGTCGATGAAGAAGGGGATGCCTTGGGCATCCCCAAGCTTAGATGCTTGAGTCTTCTTGAAATATGCAGGGATGAACCACGGGGGCATCCCCAAGCTTAGACTTTTCACTCTTCTTGATCATATATCATCCTCCTCTCTTGATCCTTGAACACTTCCTCCACACCAAACTCAAAACAAACTCATTAGAGGGTTAGTGCATAATCAAAAACTCACATATTCAGAGGTGACATAATCATTCCTAACACTTCTGGACATTGCCCAAAGCTACTGAAAGTTAATGGAACAAAGAAATCCATCCAGCATATCAAAAGAGGCAATGCGAAATAAAAGGCAGAATCTGTCAAAACAGAACTGTCCGTAAAGACGATTTTTTTAGAGGCACTTAACTTGCTCAGATGAAAAATCTCAAATTGAATGAAATTTGTGTACATATCTGAGGATCACGCAAGTAAATTGGAAGATTTTTCTGAGTTACCTACAGAGGGGGCTACTCAATTTCGTGATAGCAAGAAATCTGTTTCTGCGCAGTAATCCAAATCTAGTATCAACCCTACTATCAAAGACTTTACTTGGCACAACAATGCAAAAAAATAAAGATAAAGAGATGTTGCTATAGTAGTAACAACTTCCAAGACACAACAAAACAGTAGCAAAATAAAAACATGGGTTATCTCCCAAGAAGTGCTTTCTTTATAGCCATTAAGATGAGCTCAGTAATTTTAATGATGCACTCGCAAGAAATAAGAGTTGAAGCAAAAGAGAGCATCAAAAAGTAAATTCAAAACAAATTTAAGCCTAACCCACTTCCTATGAAAAGGAATCTTGTAAGAAAACAAATTATTGACGCATGAAGCTACTATCATAGAAAGACAAAGCAAGTGCAACTTCAAAATTTTCAACAAAAAGAGAGGTGACTTAATATTATTGAGATATGTAAAACCATGTATCCCTCTCTCATAAAGATTTTCAGTAGCATCATGAACAAACTCAACAATATAACTATCAGATGAAACATTCTTATCATGAGCTACATGCATAAAATTATTACTCTCCACATAAGCATAGTCATTACTATTAATTGTAGTGGGAGCAAATTCAATAAAATAGCTATCATTATTATTCTCATCACCATAATCATCATATATAGGTGGCATATTGTAATCATAATTAATTTTCTCCTCAATAGTGGGTGGACTGAAAATATGATAGTCATCATTGTAATCATCATATATAGGAGGTAAAGTATCATCAAAGTAAATTTTCTCCTCCATGCTTGGGGGACTAAAAATATCATGCTCATCAAAACCAGCTTCCCCAAGCTTAGAATTTTCCATAGCATTAGCAACAATGGTGTTCAAAGCATTCATACTAATAACATTACCATTAGCATGCATATAAAGTTCCATAGTTTTTTTAATTTTCTCTTCAAACACCTCATGTCCTAACTCAAGATAAATACTATAGAGATCTCTAATTTTGTTGTTGTTTTCCATTAAGCCTAACTAGTGAAATAAAAACAAGAAACAAAAAGATGCAATTGCAGGATCTAAAGGAAATAGCTTCGAGCACTCACACACCGGCAACAGTGCTAGGAAATAGCTTAGTAGTCGGAGGATGTGAATACCTTTTACCTTACCTCCCCGGCAACGGCGCCGTGAAAATAGCTTGATGTCTACGCACGCTTCTATTCTTGTAGAAAGTGTTGGGCCTCCAAGAGCAGAGGTTTGTAGAACGAGCAGCAAGTTTCCCTTAAGTGAATCACCCAAGGTTTATCGAACTCGGGGAGGTAGAGGTCAAAGATATCCCTCTCAAGCAACCCCTGCAATAACGATACAAGAAGTCTCTTGTGTCCCCAACACACCTAATACACTTGTCAGATGTATAGGTGCACTAGTTCGGCGAAGAGATAGTAAGATGCAAGTGATATGGATGTATATGAGCGGTAATAACAATCTGAAATAAATATGGCAGCAAGTAAACATGCAGTAGAACAGTAAATAAACGGTGATTCGATATTTGGAAACAAGGCCTAGGGATCCTACTTTCACTAGTGGAAACTCTCAACAATGATCACATAATAAAACTACTCTACACTCTCTTGTTGGATAATAAACACCATTCATTGTGTAGGGCTATAAAAGCACACCTCAAGCCAGAGTAAACAAGCTCCACAACATCCGGAGTTCATATTTAAGTAACCTCTAGAGTGCATAATAGACCGTTGCAATTTAGACCGAGTACTAACATAGCATACACACTGTCAACAATAGCTATGAAAGGGGGAATAGATCGCATCAATACTATCATAGTAATAGTTAACTTCATAATCTACAAGAGATTACAATCATAACCTACGCCAAGTACTACATGATGCACACACTGTCAACATTACATCATGGAGGAGGAATAGACTACTTTAATAACATCACTAGAGCAGCACATAGATTAATAGTGATACAAAGCTCATGATCACATAAAGATCACATGGGAGAGAGAGATGAACAACATAGCTACCGGTAGAGCCCTCAGCCTCGGGGGAGAACTACTCCCTCCTCATCATGGGAGACAGCTATGGCGATGAAGATGGCGGTGGTGTCGATGGAGATGACTCCGGGGGCAATTCCCCGTCCTGGCGGCATGCCGGAACAGAGACTTCTATCCCCCGAAATGGAGTTTCGCGATGGCGGCGGCGTCCCTGGAGTCTTTTTGGAGTTTCGTCAATTGGTATCGGGTTTTTAGGTCACGGGGGTTTTATAGGCGAAGAGGCGTAGTCGGAGGGGCAACAGGGCTCCCTCACCACATGGCGGCGCGACCAGGGTGGGACCCGCGCCCCCCTATGGTGTGGGTCCCCCTTGGCCCCCCTCCGGCTCTCCTTCGGTGTTCTGGAACATTCCGGGGGAAATAAGGCCTTGGGCTTTCGTTTCGTCGAATTCCGAGAATATTGCCCGAACAGCCTTTCTGGAACCAAAAACAACAGAAAACAGGAACTGGCACTGTGGCATCTTGTTAATAGGTTAGTTCCGGAAAATGCATAAAATCATTATAAAGTGTGAGCGAAACATGTAGGTATTGTCATAAAACTAGCATGGAACATCAGAAATTATAGATACGTTGGAGACCTAGCACTTACCCATCACATGGTTGTTCTTCCTCGTGAAAGCTGAAGCAGTTTGCTTCGCGCCTCCACAAAGCTCAGAGTAGGGGCTTGCATCTTCGCGCATGCAGTCTAGGATGGGAGGAACCGAGAAGGCTCATGCACCATCAGCAGTCCTCGGCGCCGCCTGCACCAGTGGGCCACCAGAATGTTCTATTTTTTCACCGATCAACGATGCACCATTGAGTGGCCTTTTGATTTGAACGTTGAATCAACACGATTTTCTTCGGCTTGCTCTTTACGTTACAAGATATGGTGAAGCCCCAGCTAAAGTTGGAGCACAATGTTTTTGGGCCATTTTTCGGGTTGGAAAGCTTCTGGGCACCTTCTTCCACAATTCCTCTCTACTTAGATTCGAGAGGCGGGTGTCGTCGTGGCGAACGAGCAGATGCCATGGGATGGCTTAAGTTGGGGCCGAATGGGCGCTAGAGGATTCGGGGGAGGGTTTGCGACTAGATGGGATGAACTTCCGGATGCTTTCCTCAAGAACACAACCAAATGCCGGTATGCAAGAAGAGAGACAAGAGGAAGAACTATTTACTAGATCGCTTGCTTCATTGATCTCAACATGATTACAGGTGCTTGGATACAAGGTCTATCCTCTAATCTCCTCCGTGGACACCCGCGTATGAGGCAGTGCCCCCTCTCCTTATATAGGGGAGAGGGTGGCTTACAGAACAAGAAACCCTAATGGCATCTTTGACTGGACAAACTACTTTACAAAGCTACTTTAATCATAGATGACGCCGAGTCTTCTTTAATCGGGGACGCCGACGTCCTCCGGCTTCTTTCGGCGTCATCTCTCTCTTTGGCGCCGGGGCTCCGATTAAAGCCACTTTGCTTAGCTCATCCTTGTCTTCTTGCTCCGAAGAGAATCTTTGACCAGATCCTGCCGATGAGGCCCTTCTCTCCGGTATCTTCTTTACCAGGTTCCGGTATACCCCTCTTGGGGATACCGGGTTAGCTTCACTTAGCCTAAACTCTTACCTTTGTGTTCCGGTTAGGATATTAAACCGGTATCTCAATGGCTCAAACCATCCGGTTTGGCATGCCTTTGGCATACCGGGGGTCATCCCCCCAACATTAGTCCCCGAAGCTGGTATAGTCTGGCGGATTCTATCCTACAGACCATGCCAGGTTTTTATCTTTTTTAGGATACCGGTTTAATCTCTCCGGCTTTGAACTTGGATCCGGCATCTTTTCCCTTACTTGTCTTCTCTCTCTTTGCAAGGCATTCCCCGGCATCTCTTTTCTTCGGTATCATTCGCATTTACTCTTTCCTCGGCGAAGTCGAGAATATCTCGGGCCCCGCGCCTGTCAGTGACATGCGCACTGTTAACTGGCGCGCCAGTGTCAGTTGTCACTTCGCTTCGACTCCCGCGCGTTCATTAAATGCACCACTGCGGATCCCACTAGCCATTTCGGATCTGTGTGTGCCTCCGTGTGGCTTTTTATTTTTTCGCGTGTACTTCCTCGCCACGTGGCGGCCCGTGGTGCGAACCGTCGCGGCCCGCGAAGCGAACCGCCGCGGCCCGGCGGTTTTCGGCCCACCTTCTCTCTTCTTTATAAGGAGAACCGCCCCTTCTTGTCTCTCTTCTTGCATTCCCCAACCTTCGCGCATAGTGTTCTTCGCTCGCTGTGCCTCCGCCGTTCTCCGTCCGCCGTCATCCGCTCGAGCTTTGCTGCCCGGCGAACTCGCGCTGCTTCTCCGCCGGACCTCGCCGTGCGGAAATCCTTCGCTGCGCCTCTGTTGCGACCGCCGCATTCTCTCTTCTTCGCGCCCTTCTCTGCTTCACCGTCGACGGTGTTCGTCGGCGACAGTAGGCCCGCTCCTTCGCCGGCGAACGCCTTCCCCAGCGACCGCGCCGCTCGAGGTTAGTGCCAATCTCACTCTGCTTGCCATTTGCTTGTTTTCTAGATCTTGGGTCGACAGTGTTCTTATTTCCTCTTTTTCTTTGATTTTCTTCTTACTCGTAGATCTTCGCGCGGGGTTCAACTGTGGGATTTCTGTTTTTTCGCCTCCAAACCGATGTCTAGCGAGGAATCTTCCTCTGCTTCTTCTTCTTCCTCCTCCGGTAGCCGGCGTAGACAATCTTCCGGTGGATCTACGGCTTCAGATCCGATGGACACCGATTCCGGCAGCCAGCAGGAATCCGGTAGCCGCCAAGAATCCGGTAGCCACCTAGAATCCGGTAGCTCTAGCCAAGCTTCCGGCGTAGAGCCTTCCCCCATCACTCGTGGAGCCTGGATGGGCTCCAACGTTACCGAATACGAGATCGATTGGCTATACCGGTCCCGCAGGATTCCGGAAGGAGTAACCTGCCGGCTTCCCGGTGACGAAATTGAACCGGAGCCCCAGCCCGGTGAACACGTTGTTTTCCTTGCTCATTTTGAGCGTGGCTTCGGCCTTCCCGCTTCACCTTTTTTCCGGGAGTTCTTAGATTTCTATGAACTCCAACCTCATCACCTTCCTGGCAATGCTATCTTTTACCTTTCCTGCTATGCCACCTTCATGGAGGCCTACATCGGCATTCGTCCCACTCGTGAGACGTTTGCCCGCTTCTTTTCTCTCGCGGATTAATTCCGTTCGGGGCAAGGAAATTCCTAAGCCCAAGCCGCTCGTGGAGTGCGGGTCCTGCATCGTTGGCTCTCGCCGAGGGAGCCCTTTCTTTAAGTTCACCGGCCTCGAGTCCTGTCGCGCACTGGCAAGGAACTTTCTTCTACGTGAAGAACAACGGCCGCGCGAATCTCATTGATCTTCCGCCGTTCAAAGTGGGGCCTCCCGATGGAGCCAACTGGAGCTATAACCCGAAGGCGGATCACCCCGAAACCAACCGGGTGGTACACTTCATGGCCACCTTGAAGAAGGAGACCAACATCTGCTCGGATGATATCATCCGCACTTTTATTTCGCGCCGGGTGCTTCCTCTCAAGCGCCGGGTGCATAGGATGAGCGAGATGTACGGTCCGGCGATCCCACCAAGATCACAGGCCGTCCCCTTAGCAAGAAGGACGTCGTCCGCAAGGCTAGGCAGATCTGCCAGACTGCCATGCCGTTTGACTGGGAATGGGGCCTCCTTCCCCTCAGCACTACTAACCCTCCGACTCAAGAAGTAAGAGATTACGCAATTAGGGTCGGTTTTGCCGGTAACTTTTCGCTCTTGTTAACCCTCTTTTTTCGTGTTTCAGGCCAAGGACCGCTTCCCCCTCATTCAAGCAGAGCGGCGTGGAATCTGCGTGAAGCGCGCCCTTGACTCCGTCGACCCGGATCCTTACATTTTTTGGAAGGATCTGAAGATGGGCAAGACCCCAGCCTCGCGCCTTGGTAGGTCTCCGCCGAAGCCAACCGGTTCTTCGGATGATCTGACCATGCTTGAGGTATTTTTCTTTTCCGGTTTCTTCTTCTTCTTTCATTGTTGCTTTTTCGCGAATCGCTTCTTAGCCATTTTTAACTCTTAGGTCCATGAGCACGCGCCGCCCCTGCTGTTGCGGTCAGAAACCCACCGGCGAGCAGCGACGGGCAACACAGGAGAGCCGGGAGCAACTTAGGGCTGCGGCTGGCCCTGGTCCCTCCGAGCGACGGCCCGCAAAGACTCCGGCACGCACGTCCGATGCTTGGTGCAAGGGCGTGCCACCTGACCTATACCTGGTCGGGAGGGTGATGGAGATGCCTCGCTTAGTTTCTCGCATGGCATACACATAAACATTAAATACGAGCCTCGATCGGCTCTCGAAGTTGTCCTCGTGAATCGGCTCAAAGAGCCGATCCACCCATGATTCGCACGAGGTGTACGAATATATGGTGGTCCTGCTTGATCAAGATAAAGCTAAAACGATCTACGACGATTTAGGGTTTTCACCGCATAATCGGAACGTCCTACTCGTGATTGGGCCTCGCGGCCGCGCACGGTGATCGTAAGCCGATCCTAGACAGGGCCTAAAAACCAACACGAGGTTGATCCCGGAACATCTCGTCTAGGGCTAGCAAACTACACCCTACGCGCCGCTGGATCCTCCAACCCTTTGTAAGGCCTAACTATGCAGATATTAAACTAATCCTTGAAGAACAAGGAGCAACCATAACGGATCGGATCTACTAAATAATGATCAAGCGGGGTGCCGCCCCTACGCCTAAGATAGGCGTAAGGGCGACTAGATGTCTAAGGGTTGCACGACGATAGCATATGATACGAAGAACAATGCTAACCCTAACACATCTAAGATAACTACGTTGCTCGCCATCAAAAAGGCTTCGATGCGAGCAACACATGAACAACGAATAAACTTGTATCGCCTAGATCGCAAGATGCGATCTAGGCAGCATGATGCTTACCGGAAGAAACCCTCGAGACAAGGGAGTTGGCGATGCGCCTAGATTGGTTTGTGGTGAACGTGATTGTTGTTTATTTCATAAACCCTAGATACATATTTATAGTCCGTAGACTTTCTAACGTGGGAATAATCCCAACCGTGCACGAGCCAAATTCTAACTAACCGACACGTATCCTACTATATTACAGATACAAGGGCAAACTAGCCCAAACTTTGCATATAAGGCCGATTCACGTATATTCTTCCATGTATACTCTTCAAGCCCATCTTGATCGTGGCCCACCTTTGACTCGGTCAATTTCTGGTGATAACACCTGCGCGCCGAGGTCGGCTCCGAGTTTGTGGACAAACTCATGGCCCAGGGCCAAAAGAACAAGATGCCGGCATCTGATGCCGGTTCCAGTCAGGCCCCTCCCTCCAAGCGCTTCCGGACTGAGCCCTTGGGGGAGAAGGAAGTGGGCATGCGTCGCTACGGGCGCAAGCAGATGCCGACTGCCTCCGGGTGAGCTTCTTGTTTTCTTATTTGCCTCTTTTTGCCAATTTCTTTTTCCGGTTGCTTTTCTCCAACTGTTTTTCTTTCTTTTTCTCAGCCCTGCGCTCAAGCTTGGCTCAAGGCCAGCGGGCTCTGAAGGTTCCACAAGGACCTCAACCCCTCCTCCTCGCTCAAGCCCGGCACCATCTGGTGCCGGCAACACCTCTGCCTCCCCTCTGGGGGGCACAACAAGTTTGGGGCGTGCGGCCCCTACACCGCCAGAACACCGCACGGAGGAGGATCTTTCCTTCCCTCCAGAGAACCAGGATACCGGCGCCAGCAACATTGGCGCCGAGGAAAAAGCTGCCGGGCGGGCGGAGCCTTCGGCTCCTCCCGTCGTTGAAAAGAAGACAACTTCCGCGCCGGAAACTTCCGTGCCGGAAAGTTCCAACTTGGGTGGTGCCCCTAGCGCACCCCCTTCTCCAAGAACTACTCCAACGCCGCCACCGGACGCGCCTCGCCCCAAACCTGCCGGGGCTGCTCCAACTGCGCCGCCGCCCAAGCTCTCCAAGCTAGTCAAGGGGAAGGCGACGGCCTCCAAGGCCCCTTCCGGTGGACAGCAGCCCTTGGTGCTGCATGTCTCCAAGGCCGCCGGTGCTGCCAGCGAGAAGGCCACCGGCCTGCTCGGCCGCATCACTGAGTTCCGGCGCGGGGGCCGGGAGCTGGGGCATCTGCTGCCCTATGCCCAGCAATGGAACGCCGCGGATGTGACCCGGGCGACCCACGGCGTGGGCAAGGACAGGCAGCCGTTGCCAGATCCTGCCGGGGACCGATGCTCCGAGGAGCATTTCATGCGGCTCCGCCGAGCCGTGAAAGAGCTTGACAACGCGTGGTTTGATTCCACGAACAATCTGAGGGTAAGTTTCCAGCACTCTTTTCATCTTTTGCCGGTTCCCTTACTTCCGGATTTTTTCTATCTTTTCTTCAGTTTCATGCCGGTTTCTCTCTTGTCTATCTTCCCAGTCCCCGAGTTTTGTGGTGAGAGCACAGCTTTTAGCACAAAACTTTAACTTAAAAACTTAGCGTGAAACCGGCATTGCCAGTCCCCGAGCTTCAGGTTAAGAACCTTGTTTTTAGCGCAAAACCTAGCTTAAAGCGCGCGAAACTAGCACAGCCAGTCCCCGAGTTTCGGGTTAAGAACCTTGTTCTTAGCGCAAAACTTTAGCTTAAAACACGCGAAACTAGCACTGCCAGTCCCCGAGTTTTGGGTTAAGAACCTTGTTCTTAGCGCAAAACTTAGCTTAAAGCGCGCGAAACTAGCACTGCCAGTCCCCGAGTTTCGGGTTAAGAACCTTGTTCTTAGCGCAAAACTTAGCTAATCTCTTTTTCTTGAACAGCTCACGGCTGACGCTCGGAAGGTCCTCTTTGAGGAGCTTCTATGGGAGCATCGGGACCTCGGCTGAGGCACATGATAAGTGCCAAGGTAAGTTCTTGTACCACCGGCATCTTCTTACCGGAAACCTTTTTTCCTCCTAACATTTATAATTTTTGCTTAACAGTGATCCCGGAAGCTTCCATTGAGGCTCTCAAGGAGCAGCTGGCCGCCGCCCAACGTACAATTTTCCCTCTTTCCTGTTAGCTTGGGTTTCTTTTCATCTTAATCAGCACAATTTTGTTAACACCTTCTTTTCCGGGTTTCAGGGGAGAAGGACCAGCTCATCCGGCAGCATCAGGAGGAGCTGAGCGCCCAAAAGACCAGCTACCACGAGCTCAAGTCCCAGTTCATCCAGCTGGGGCTTGATCATGCTAAGGCTCTCAAAGCTGCCGAAGCCGATGCAGCGGCCAAGATGCATGAGGCTCTTGAAGATGCCGGCAACTCCAACATGGTGTTGCGGACTGGGCTGGAGGAGCTGGCCAAAGCCCAGAAGGCTGCCGAGGAAAAAGCTGCACGGCTGGAGGCGGAGCAGAAGGAGTACGACCGGCTGGTCGTGCAAACTGACACACTCGCCTACCGTAAGTCCTTTCCCTTTGCACTTTCCGATTACTGCCCACAAGCCTTTTTTCTTCCGATCGCATTTTCTTTTCGTTATCTCTCCTTCCGGTTGCATTTTCTTCCGGATTCCTTTCCTTAGCCTTTTTCTTTCTTTGCACAGGCCTCTTCCCGGACTCTCAGAGGTTTGCTGTCAAGAAGGTTGACGAGCACCGCACCGCCCGGAGCCCAAGAGAATCTTGGCGTGCCATGGACCCCCTATGACCATCTGGTCGCGCTGAACGCGCAGGTGTCTCATATGCGCGCCATAGATCGCAACCTGTCTGACATTCCTGATGTAGCTACCCAGCTCTTCACGACTCTGTGGCCTGGCGAGGAGGTGCCGGATACTTTCTCACTGATCAGCGACCGCCTCAAGGGCGCCGGCAGGAGGATCCGCGAGTGGCAGTGCTCTGCTGCCCGCGCTGGAGCTGACTCTGCCCTCCGCGTCGCTTGCTCATGGTATCCGGAGCTGAACTTGGATGCCCTCCCCGGAGTGCGCGAAGGCGCGGAAACCGATCTGGACCCGATTCTCACCGCTAAGCGGCAGGATCGCGCGTACCACATCGCGGAGTACGCCGACATGCGCACCTTCATCCCTCCCCCTCCTGACGTCAAAGATTATCTCGACGAGGAGGAGGATGAAGCCGAGGAGGAGCCTGCGGGCGATGCTGGTGCTGGCGATGCCCCTCTTGAAGCCCCCGCTGCTCCGATCATTACTTGTGTTATGCTCTTTGGTCCCGCTTATCTCAAAACAATGTCCCGTTAAATTCTACCCCGGTATGCCGGGGTTTATGATGTAAAACTCTAAGTTCGCTTTTGGTTGCCGTACAACAGTTTATGCCGGTAAGTTATACCGGTAGTCAATTATCTTAAGTTTGCCTTAGTATAATTGCTTTTGGTTTTGCTTTTATCCTGCACTGCAAAGATTTCCAAATTGTTTCCGCATCCAATTCGATGCACACTTGGTTCTTTTGCCTTAGCTCTGCCTGCCTTCTCTGGGCGTTCTTTGGCGTATGAGCACAAGGTTCTTTCACCAAACAAGCATTTTCTTGAACTTAGAAATAACTTCGAAATTTTGCAAAAAACCGGTTTAACCGGGGTTAGTTAAATTTTTCCGGATTATTTGTTCCCACTCTCTCTCTTCGCGGTTCGCGTGCTTAGTCGCTACCGGTTTATCTTGCTTGCCATGAAGCCGGTTTGCGGACAGCAGCAGAGTCGAAGACTCCGGTAGGTTTAGCACGCTACTAAACCGAAAAGAAAAAATGTTCACCAAGCAACCGGTGAACTGAAAAAATAAACATGTTGCATGCAACTTAGATTGGGGTAGTCCCCGAGATTCATTTGAGGTTCCGACATCTTTTATTCATAGCATGTAAGGTACAAAAAGGAACTTCTTACTCCACAACTTCAATAGTAGAAAGGACGCAACAGAGCTACGTTCCATGGACGCTTGCTCTCCTCTCCGGACCTGTCCGCCTTTCCTTTTTTCCACTCCTGTGCATCGATCAAGTAGTATGCATCATTGTGAAGCACTTTGCTTACAATGAAGGGACCTTCCCATGGTGGTGAAAGCTTATGCCTGCCTTCAGTGCGCTGCACTAGGCGTAGCACCAGATCTCCTTCCCGGAAAACTCTCGGGTTAACCTTCCGGCTATGATAATGTCTGAGGTTTTGCTGGTAAATGGCTGTTCTTGCCAAAGCCAGCTCTCTTGCTTCTTCTAGCAAGTCCACATCATTTTCTCTGGCCTCTTTGACCTCTTGCTCAGTATAGAGCTGTACCCTTGGTGAATCATGAATGATGTCGGTTGGTATGACCGCTACGCTCCGTATACCATGAAGAATGGAGTGTACCCAGTGGACCGGTTTGGAGTTGTTCTTATGCTCCACAACACTGATGGTAGCTCATCAAGCCAACACCCCGGTGACTTTTCTACCGCCTCAATGAGCCTTGGTTTGATACCGGAAAGTACCAAAGCATTCATTCTTTCCACTTGGCCATTGCCTTGTGGGTGTGCCACCGAGCACAAATCCAACCGGATGTTGTTGTCCTCACAAAACCTTTTGAACTCACCTTGAGCAAAGTTGGTCCCATTGTCAGTGATGATGTTGTGCGGGTATCCATACCGCAAAATGACATCTTTTAAGAACTTCACCGCTGTATGCCCATCACATTTTGCTATAGGTTTCACCTCGAGCCACTTGGTGAATTTATCCACCATAACCAAGATGTGAGTCATGCTGCTCCTTGCAGTTTTGAATGGACCGACCATATCGAGGCACCAAACGGCAAACGGCCATGTTAATGGTATTGTTTTTAAACCGGACGCTGGGGTATGATTTTGCTTGGCGTACCTCTGGCACCCGTTGCATTTTCTTACCAAATCCTCAGCGTTTTCCAAAGCAGTGGGCCAATAGAACCCATGCCGGAACACTTTTGCTACCAGCGCCCTTGATGAAGCATGATGCCCACATTCTCCTTGGTGAATCTCCTCAAGCATTTCTTTTCCTTCTTCCGGTTCCACACATCTTTGAAGGACACCGGTAACGCTTCTCTTGTACACCTCACCATTGATGAACGTGTATGCCTTGGACCTTCTTTGGATTCTTCTTGCCTCATTTTCATCATCCGGCAAAGTGCCGTTGATCAGGAATTCCTTAATAGGTTTAACCCACGACGGTGTCTCTCGAACCAAAAACACCGGTGCATCTATTTCCATGCTATCTACCAGCATCATTTCTTCCGGTATGACTACAGCAGTCCCCGAGCTTGTTGGTGCAGTCCCCGAGTTTACCGGTGCAGCCCCCGGGTTTCCTTCATCGATATCCATGGGTACTACATGCGATTCCGGTACGAAAATTGATTCCGATTCCGGGCTTGGTTTGATTGATGGTACTCTTAAGTGTTCCAAGGCTATTCCAGGAGGAATTTCCTGCCTAGATGAGCCCAGCTTGGACAAAGCATCCGCGGCTTCGTTTTCTGCCCTTGGCACATGGTGAAACTCACAGCCCTCAAAGAAGCCGGCAATCTTTTGCACGTGAAATCTGTACAAGGCCATGTTTGCATCCTTCGCGTCCCAATCGCCGGAACATTGCTGCACCACAAGATCTGAATCTCCATAGCAAATGATCCGGTGCGCACCGATTTCCTTTGCGACCTTTAATCCATGGATCAAGGCCTCATATTCAGCGACCTTATTCGATGCCCTGAAATGCACTTGCAAAACATACCGGAGATGATCTCCTTTTGGCGAGGTAAGCACCACACCAGCACCTAGACCCTCTTTGAGTTTGGATCCATCAAAGTGCATTTTCCAGTATTCTATCTTCTGATCTAGCGGTTTGTATTGCATCTCCGCCCAATCGACGAGGAAATCAGCCAAAGCCTGTGATTTTATGGCATCTCTTCTTTCGTATGCTGGTACGTATGGTGATATCTGGATTGCCCATTTTGCAATCCTTCCGCTAGCGTCCTTGTTGCACATGATATCGGAGATTGGTGCTTCACTCACCACCTTCATAGGATGTTCTTCAAAGTAATGCTTGAGTTTTGTGGCGGCCATGTACACGCCATAAGTCATCTTTTGGAAGTGAGGGTAGTTTTGTTTTGAGAGGGAGAGCACCTCGCTCAGGTAGTATACCGGCCTCTGGACGGTTTTTCCTTCCTCTTCTCTTTCAACCACAACCACTACGCTCACAACCCGGTTTGTTGCTGCTATGTATAATAACATAGGCTCTCTTTCTAGAGGCGAAGCCAGTATAGGTGCTGTGGCCAACATTGTTTTCAGTTCTTTAAACGCTGCGTCTGCCTGAGGGGTCCAGACGAACGTGTCAGATTTTTTCATGAGAGCATAGAGTGGCAGAGCTTTTTCTCCCAACCTGCTTATGAACCGGCTTAGCGATGCCAAGCTACCGGTAAACTTTTGCACGTCTTTTAGATCGCGCGGTATTGTCATTCTTTCGATTGCCCGGATTTTTACCGGATTTACCTCAATGCCCCGGCTTGATACGAGAAAACCAAGCAACTTACCGGCTGGGACATCGAAGGTACACTTTGCCGGATTGAGCTTCATCCGGAACCTTCTTAGGTTATCAAATGTTTGCCGGAGGTCATCGATTAAGGTTTCCTTTACCTTCGTTTTTACCACCACATCGTCCACATACACTTGCATATTTTTTCCGATTTGATCAAACAAGCATTTTTGCATACAGCGTTGGTACGTCGCACCAGCGTTGCGCAAACCGAAAGGCATAGTGACATAGCAATAAGCCCCGTGCGGGGTAATGAACGCAGTTTTTATTTGATCTTCCTTTTTCAAGGGGATTTGGTGGAAACCGGAATAAGCATCCAAGAAAGACAACAGCTCACATCCTGCAGTGGAATCAATCACTTGATCGATCCTGGGTAAGGGGAAAGGGTCTTTCGGGCAAGCTTTGTTCAAGTTGGTGTAGTCAATGCACATGCGCCACACCTTTGGAGCTTTTGCTTCCATGTTTTCTTCCTTATTCTTCTCGACCAGCACCGGATTAGCTAGCCACTCGGTGTGCAGTACCTCCACAATGAAACCGGCAACCAGTAACTTTGTCACCTCTCCTCCAATGATTTTTCTCCTGTCTTCAGCAAACCGGCGCAGCGGCTGCCTCACTGGCTTTGCATCTTTCCGGACATTTAGTGAGTGCTCAGCCAGCTCCCTCGGAACACCTACCAAGTCATCAGTAGACCAGGCAAAGATATTCCGATTCTCACGGAGGAAGCTGACGAGCGCGCTTTCCTATGCCTCATTCATACCGGCACCGATACGAACGGTGCGCTCAGGGTAAGCTGGATCCAACACGATGTCTTTTGTCTCTTTTGTTGGCTTGAACACCGGTGTGCCCAAGTTTGCACTCATTGCCGCTAAGCGCAGCTGCGAGGACTGAGCTAGCGCAACCGCGGTTTGCATCCTCCTCTTCTCCTCAGCAATCACCAGCGATTCTGCCAGGTTTGATCCGGCGGAAGCTGTTTCCAGTGAGACTTTGTAGTTTCCCACCACAGTCAAGGGTCCACGAGGTGCCGGCATCTTCATCTTGAGATACGCCGTGTGAGTCGAGGCCATGAAAGCAGCCAACGCCGGTCTCCCAGCAAAGCATGGTAAGGACTATCTAAGTCCACCACCTCAAACTCAAGGTTTTCAACCCGGCAATTGTCACGTCCTCCAAACGACACATCCACCCGGACTTTTCCAACCGGTGCGCAGGACAGTCCCGGAACGATTCCATGGAACGTTGTGCGCGTTGGCTGAAGCATGTTTTCTGTTATGCCCAGCATGTTCATGGTGTGCCTGTACATGATGTTTATGCTGCTCCCATTGTCTATCAGCACCTTGCTGAACTTGACTCGAGCGTTTGGCCCTTGCATGATTGGGTCCAAGACGAGGGCATAGCCACCCGGGTTCGGCATGACTTTAGGGTGATCCTTGAAGGACCACGAGATCTCTTGATCAGACCACAGCATGTATTTTGGTATTGCCGGCATCACTGCGTTCACTTCCATAGAACGGCGATACAGGCTTTGTTTATCGGTTGGCTCAGTCACGAATACAACGTAGCACATATCTGGATCTTTGTAAATATTCCGGCCCAAAGGTGCCGGTGGAGGTGGTTGGTCATTGCCCTCCATCACCTGGTTAACCTGCTGGTACTGCTGCCGGTTTGGCTGCACCGGTAAGGCGTTTGCCCCGGTAAGCGGTGGTGGTGGTGGTAGCTGTTGTTGCCGCGGCATGTCTTGTGGTGGTTGTGCATCTTTTGCCGTTCCTTTTTGCATCAAGTACTTGGTCCAAGTGCAATCCTTCGTCAGATGGTTTGACGGGTGTGCCGGGTTCGGTGTGTGCCACCGGCAAGGTTGGTCCATGGCAGCTTCCATGGTGTACTTCGCGGGTTCTTGCCAGTTCCTTTTCTGAACCCAGGGCTTCTTTTCTACCCACTGTTTTTTAGGACCCGCCCATGGCTGCGATCCGGTTCTCTGCCTCTGACTGCCGCTGGTCTCAGAGTTTTCTTGCACTGCAGCAACTTGATGCGGACCGTACCTTCGATCCGGAAAATCTTCCCTTCTTTTGTTATTCCGGTTATCCCGGTGCTGCTCTTGGCGCTGCTGTTCCGGCTCAGGTTGCACTGCCGGCTGCGTTGGGTCTCCCAACGCATAGCTATCTGCCACACGTATCATCTCTGCCAACATTGTCGGCATGTTCCGCTGTAGCTTTTGCCACAACGGTGAACCTCTCCTGCACCCACTGCTAAACCAAGCAATGGCCTGTGCCTCGATTACCCCTTCACAGGAGTTCCTTGTGGTGTTCCACCGGGCCAGATAATCCCGGTCTGTTTCGTTCTGGCGCTGTATGCACAGAGCGAGCTGCTGCGGCCTGTTTGGCCTCTGATAGGTGCTGCTAAAATTGCTCACAAAGGCTTCCTCAAAATCCAGCCAGCCATTTATGCTTTTTGCCGGCAAGTTGTTTAGCCAGATTCTTGCCGGCCCAACCAGGAATGATGGTATGATTCTCACGGCCCATCGTCGATTTCCCCCTCCTGCTACGGTTCCTCCGCCGCCTGCGACGTATACTGCGGTCACGTAATCCGCGAGCCAATCTTCCGGCTTTGTGGTGCCATCATATGTTTTTGTGTCACGGGGCAACATAAAGTTGCGAACTGGTGGTTTTTCCTTCATGATCCTTGGGCCAAAGCATTTTGGGCCTGGGGGACCTTCCTCCTCGATCATTTCTGACAAGTACACTCTATCCAGACGGTGCCTCGCATCCCGTTCCGGTAGGTACCTTTCTCCCAAGCGTTCTCCCAATGAGTTCCGGTATGCTGCCGGTCTTGCAGAATCAGCTTCATCATAACATTCCGGTACCGCGGCCCTTGCCTGCCGGTACCTCGGGGGACCTATTTCCTCCTCATCGTACGCTGCCCTTGCAGCCCGATAATTTTGCCCGGTTTCTTGTCTACCGGCATGTTTGTTTCCGGCATAGCCCTCTTTGGCGTAGCCTCTGTTTGCCCCTTGGCCTTTTCTGCCGGCATCATATTGCCCGGCTTGTTGCTTTCCGGCAAGAACTGGATCGTACACAGTCATCTGCTGCGCATTCACTTCCTTTTCTCTTCTTCTGTCCGGATGGGGGGACGAAGCCTGCCCATGGGACTTGCTACCGGCATTCCTTGTCGAACGCGCGGATTTTGAAGCCATAGCCTTGTTTAGCCTATCAAGCTGCTCTGCATGCTGTTGCTCGATAGTTTCAAGAAGTTCCCGGACACGCTCCTGTTGTTTTGCCAGAGCGTCCCCGGAGAGCGAGTCACACAGCGCTACGGCGGCTTTAGCAGCTTTTATCGTTTTATCCGGGCTACTGTACTTAGGTTTCTCTACAACGCTCACAGATGCAGAGATAGTTTTACCGGCAGCAACTTCTTTGCGCAGGTCCTGATCTAGATTGCGAGCCTTAAGCCGGTTTTCTGGTATGCTAGCGGCATGCGCGTCAACAGAAGCAAAGCCATGGGCAGCGTTGTACTCACGTAGGGTTAGGTTCAGCTCGCGCTGCGCTCTGGCGATGTCCTTGCCGCTCTCGAGCATCTTCTGGCGCTGCGCCTCCAGCTCCGCCTGAGCCGCTGCCGGGTCGATGTTCTGCGCGATGGGGGTGGCGAGGACGTTCATCGCCGCTTGGAGCGGTGTTTCCGGTGGTGCGGATGATGCTCCCGCTGCGCCTGCGCCTCGCTCCAGCGGTGGCTTGGCCGCACGGGTCGAAACCGCACGCCCAGCGCCTTCTTCTGCTGCTTCTTTGCCGGCGTCGACCGCGCCTGCCATCATCACCTCCACGCTCCCTGGAGCACGGCCAGCATGTAGCCACCTTGGCGGATCCGGCGCCACCAGCACCGGCGAGAGGCACTGACGCATAGGAACAGTGCCGAAGTAGATGCGGTGACTGCCGAACTCGATGATGCGGCCGTTCTTGGGGAAGATGCCGCCGTTGGCGAAGCAGCCCGCGTTGTCGTTGATGAAGTCCATGGCGTAGATGTGCTGCACCAACGCGGAGACCGTACGCTGACCGGCGACATCGAGGATGCCCGCCCGAATGTGAACTCCAGCAAGCGCCACTTCATGCCCCACGGTGGGCGCCAACTGTCGTCGTGGCGAACGAGCAGATGCCATGGGATGGCTTAAGTTGGGGCCGAATGGGCGCTAGAGGATTCGGGGAGGGTTTGCGACTAGATGGGATGAACTTCCGGATGCTTTCCTCAAGAACACAACCAAAGGCCGGTATGCAAGAAGAGAGACAAGAGGAAGAACTCTTTACTAGATCGCTTGCTTCATTGATCTCAACATGATTACAGGTGCTTGGATACAAGGTCTATCCTCTAATCTCCTCCGTGGACACCTGTAGGATAACGTTGCATAGAAAACAAAAATTTTCCTACCGCGAACACGCAATCCAAGCCAAGATGCAATCTAGAAGACGGTAGCAACGAGGGGGTATCGAGTCTCACCCTTGAAGAGATTCCAAAGCCTACAAGAGGAGGCTCTTGTTGCTGCGGTAGACGATCACTTGCCGCTTGCAAAAGCGCGTAGAAGATCTTGATCACGATCGGTTCCGGCGCCACGAACGGGCAGCACCTCCGTACTCGGTCACACGTTCGGTTGTTGATGAAGACGACGTCCACCTCCCCGTTCCAGCGGGCAGCGGAAGTAGTAGCTCCTCTTGAATCCGACGACGACGACGGCGTGGTGTCGGTGGCGGTGTAGAAGTCCGGCGGAGCTTCGCTAAGCTATGCGGGCAATATGGAGTAGAGGAGCAAAGCTAGGGTTTGGGAGGGGGTGGCCGGCCACTCAAGGGGGGCGG
This sequence comes from Lolium rigidum, assembly GCF_022539505.1. NCBI lineage: Eukaryota > Viridiplantae > Streptophyta > Magnoliopsida > Poales > Poaceae > Lolium > Lolium rigidum. The sequence continues at coordinate 42,297,637 of NC_061513.1, read as the reverse complement.
CCAAGCTATGGTCTTGGGGTGGCCGGCCCCCTCCCTTGGCCCCTCATTATATAGGTGGATCCCAAGTGTTGGTGTCCAAGTCTTCGAATAAGACCCGAAACCAAAACCTTCCATAGGAGGGGGAAACCTAGCCCAACTAGGACTCCCACCCAAAGGTGGGATTCCCACCTCCCATGTGGGGGTGGCCGGCCCCCTATGGTGGAGTCCACTTGGGACTCCACCCCCACTAGGGCTGGCCGGCCATGGAGGTGGAGTCCCTTGTGGACTCCACCTTCCTTGGTGGTTTCTTCCGGACTTTTCTAGAACCTTCTAGAACCTTCCATAGAACCTTCCGCGACATTTTATTTCACATAAAATGACATCCTATATATGAATCTTATTCTCCGGACCATTCCGGAACTCCTCGTGATGTCCGGGATCTCATCCGGGACTCCGAACAAATATTCGAACTCCATTCCATAATTCAAGTGCTACCATTTCAACATCCAACTTTAAGTGTGTCACCCTACGGTTCAAGAACTATGCGGACATGGTTGAGTACTCACTCCGACCAATAACCAATAGCGGGATCTGGAGATCCATAATGGCTCCCACATATTCAACGATGACTTTAGTGATCGAATGAACCATACACATATATTACCAATTCCCTTTGTCTCGCGATATTTTACTTGTCCGAGGTTTGATCTTCGGTATCACTCTATACCTTGTTCAACCTCGTCTCCCGACAAGTACTCTTTACTCGTACCGTGGTATGTGGTCTCTTATGAACTCATTCATATGCTTGCAAGACATTAGACGACATTCCACCGAGAGGGCCCAGAGTATATCTATCCGTCATCGGGATGGACAAATCCCACTGTTGATCCATATGCCTCAACTCATACTTTCCGGATACTTAATCCCACCTTTATAGCCACCCATTTACGCAGTGGTGTTTGGTGTAATCAAAGTACCTTTCCGGTATAAGTGATTTACATGATCTCATGGTCATAAGGACTAGGTAACTATGTATCGAAAGCTTATAGCAAATAACTTAATGACGAGATCTTATGCTACGCTTAATTGGGTGTGTCCATTATATCATTCACACAATGACATAACCTTGTTATTAATAACATCCAATGTTCATGATTATGAAACTAATCATCTATTAATCAACAAGCTAGTTTAAGAGGCATACTAGGGACTTCTTGTTTGTCTACATATCACACATGTACTAATGTTTCGGTTAATACAATTCTAGCATGATATATAAACATTTATCATAAACATAAAGATATAAATAATAACCACTTTATTATTGCCTCTAGGGCATATCTCCTTCAGTCTCCCACTTGCACTAGAGTCAATAATCTAGATTACATTGTAATATACCTAACACCCATGGCATTCTGGTGTTGGTCATGCTTTGCCCTAGGGAGAGCTTTAGTCAACGGATCTGCTACATTCAGATCAGTGTGTACTTTGCAAATCTTTACTTCTCCATCTTCGATGTACTCGCGAATTGAGTGGTAACGCAGCTTGATATGCTTCAGCCTCTTGTGTGACCTTGGCTCTTGTGCATTGGCGATGGCACCCATGTTATCACAGTAAATGATTAATGGGTCCAATGCACTAGGAACCACACCGAGCTCTACAATGAACCTCTTCATCCATACCGCTTCGATGAAGCCTCGAAGCCGCTATGTACTCGATTCTCGTTGAAGACTTCGCCACCGTGCACCGCTTCGAGCTTGCCCAGCCTTACCGCAGCACCATTCAATATAAACACGTACCCGGATTGTGACTTAGAGTCATCGGGATCGTTGTTCCAACTTGCATCGGTGTAACCGTTTACAACGAGCTCTTGGTCACCTCCGTAACAAAGAAACATATCCTTAGTTCTTTTCAAGTACTTCAGGATATTCTTGACCGCTGTCCAGGTGTTCCATTCCTGGATCACTTTGATATCTGCTAGTCAAACTAACAAAGCATGTGCTATATCCGGTCTAGTACATAGCATGGCATACATGATAGATCATACCGCCGAGGCATAGGGGATGTTACACATCCTTTCTCTTTCTTCTGCCGTAGCCGGTCCTTGAGTCTTACTCAATACCTTGCCCGGTAACATAGGTAAGAACCCTTTCTTACTTTCGTCCATTCTAAACTTCTTTAGAATCTTGTCCAGATATGTACTCTGTGATAGCCCTATTAGGCGTCTTGATCTATCTCTATAAATCTTGATGCCTAATATATACGATGCTTCACCAAGGTCTTTCATTGAAAAACTATTATTCAAATAACCCTTAACACTGCTTAATAGTTCTATATCATTCCCGATCAATAATATGTCATCTACATATAATATCGGGAATGCTACGGAGCTCCCACTCACTTTCTTGTAAATACAGGCCTCTCCATGACACTGTATAAACCCGAAGTCTTTGATCACCTTATCAAAGCGTCGGTTCCAACTTCTTGATGCTTGCTTCAGTCCATAGATTGAACGCCGAAGTTTGCATACTTTGTCAGCATTTTTAGGATCGACAAAACCTTTGGGTTGTACCATATACAACTCTTCCTCAATGTCTCCATTAAGGAACGCCGTTTTGACATCCATCCGCCAAATCTCATAATCGAAAAATGCAGCTATTGCTAACAAAATCCTCACAGATTTTAGCTTCGCTACAGGTGAGAATGTCTCATCGTAGTCAACTCCTTGAATTTGTCGGAAACCCTTTGCGACAAGTCGAGCTTTATAGACAGTAATATTACCATCAGCATCTGTTTTTCTCTTGAAGATCCATTTATTCTCGACAGCCTTACGGCTATCAGGTAAGTCTACCAAAGTCCATACTTTGTTATCATACATGGATCCCATTTCGGATTTCATGGCTTCTTGCCATTTGTTGGAATCTGGGGCTCATCATCGCTTCTTCATACGTCGCAGTGGTCCTCATCATTGTTATCCACAATCATGACATTTAGACAAGGATCATACCAATCGGGAGTGGCACGTTCCCTTGTCGATCTGCGAGGTTCGTAGTTTCCTCGTTCGAAGTTTCATGATCATTATCATTAGCTTCCTCTCGTTGCCGGTGTAGGCGGTACGGGTACAACTTCCGGTACTCGCGCTACTCCGATCAACGAGTATAGATTCATCAATCTCATCGAGTTCTACTTTTCTTCCAATCACTTCTTTAGTGAGAAATTCTTTCTCAAGAAAGGTTCCGTTCTTAGCAACAAAGATTTTGCCTTCGGATTCTGTGATAGAAAGTGTACCCTATAGTTTCCTTAGGGTATCCTATGAAGACGCATTTCTCCGCTTTGGGTTCTAGCTTGTCCGGTTGTAACTTCTTTACATAGGCTTCGCAACCCCAAACTTTCGAGAACGACGACTTAGGTTTCTTATTAAACCATAATTCATACGGTGTCGTTTCTACGGATTTTGATGGTGCTCTATTTAAAGTGAATGTGGCTGTCTCTAATGCATAACTCCAAAATGATAACGGCAAATCAGTAAGAGACATCATACTACGAACCATATCTAAGAGAGTTCGATTACGACGTTCGGACACACCGTTTCGTTGAGGTGTTCCCGGCGGTGTCAATTGTGAAAGTATTCCGCATTTCTTTAAATGCATGCCAAACTCATAACTCGGATATTCACCTCCACGATCGGATCGTAGAAATTTGATCTTCTTGTTACGTTGATTTTCTACTTCACTTTGAAATTCCTTAAACTTCTCGAAAGTTTCGGATTTATGTTTCATGAAATAGATATACCCATATCTACTCAGATCATCTGTGAAGGTTAGAACATAACGATAACCACCGCGCGATGCTACGCTCATTGGTCCACATACATCTGTATGTATGATTTCCAATAAGTCAGTAGCTCGCTCCATCATACCAGAAAATGGAGTCTTTGTCATTTTACCCATTAGACATGCTTCGCATCTATCAAGTGACTCAAAGTCAAGTGATTCAAGTAATCCATCAGTATGGAGTTTCTTCATGCGTTTCACTCCAATATGACCAAGACGACAGTGCCACATATAAGTATAATTATCATTAAGTTTAATTCGCTTAGCATCAATGTTATGTATATGCGTATCACTACTATCGAGATCTAATAGAAATAAGCCATTCTTTTGTGGTGCTCGACCATAAAAGATATTATTCATAAAAATAGAACAACCATTATTCTCGGACTTGAATGAATAACCGTCTTGCATTAAACAAGATCCAGATATAATGTTCATGCTCAACGCAGGTACATAATAGCAATTATTTAGGCTTAAAACTAATCCCGAAGGTAGATGTAGAGGAAGTGTGCCGATCTGCGATCACATTGACCTTGGATCCGTTTCCAACGCGCATCGTCACTTCATCTTTCAGCGAGTTGTCGTTTATTCTTTAGTTCCTGTTTCGAGTTACAAATATGAGCAACCGAACCGGTATCAAATACCCGTGTACTAGAACGAGAACCGGTGAAATGAACATCTATAACATGTATATCAAATATACCTTCTTTCTTCTTCTTGACAAGGCCGCTCTTCAGATCAGCCAGATACTTGGGGCAATTACGCTTCCAGTGTCCCTTCTCCTTGCAGTAATAGCACTCAGCATCAGGCTTAGGGCCGTTCTTAGGTTTCATAGGAGGCGTGGCAGCTTTCTTGCCACCCTTCTTGAATTTTCCCTTAGACTTGCCCTGTTTCTTGAAACCGGTGGTCTTGTTGACCATCAACACTTGGTGCTCTTTCTTGATCTCAATCTCAGCAGCTTTTAGCATGCCAAAGAGTTCGAGTAACTCCTTGTTCATGTTCTCGCATATTGTAGTTCATCACAAAGTTCTTGTAACTTGGTGGCGGTGATTGAAGGACACGATTAATCCCCGATCCGTTAGGAATCACTATTCCCAAGTCACCGAGTTTCTTCGCATGCCCGGTCATGGCGAGCATGTGCTCACTAACGGAGCTGCCTTCTTCCATCATACAGCCGAAGAAATGTTTCGATGCTTCATAGCATTCCACGGCCGCATGAGTCTCGAATATAGCTTTCAGCTCATTCATCAACTCATGAGGATCATGGTGCTCAAAACGTTTTTGAAGATCGGATTCCGGATCGCACAGGATGGCACACCGAACTTGAGAGTACCGAGTTTTCCGAGTCGCGTAAACAGCTTTTACTTCATCGGATTCATCTTCTGCAGGAGGGTCACCTAGCGGTGCATCAAGCACAAATTGCAGATTTCCGCCGGAGAGGAAGATCCTCACATGACGGAACCAGTCGGTGAAGTTGCTACCGTTGCTCTTAAGTTTCTCTTTTTCTAGGAACTGATTAAAATTGATTGGGGACGCCATCTCTACAACATATATTTGCAATAGTTTAGACTAAGTTTATGACAAATTGAGTTCAAATTTTAATTCAACATAATTAAAAACCTAAGTGAACTCCCACTCAAAACAATATCCCTCGCATTGTCTTAGTGATCACACGAACCAAATCCACCGCACCTAAACCCGATCATCACGAGAAAAGGTGTGATTTCAATGGCGAACACTCAAAGTGTTCATCATATCAACCATATGATTCATGCTCTACCTTTCGGTATCACGTGTTCCGAGACCATGTCTGTACATGCTAGGCTCGTCAAGGCCACCTTAGTATCCGCATGTGCAAAACTGTCTTGCACCCGTCATATGTACTTATTGAATCTATCACACCCGATCATCACGAGGTGCTTCGAAACGACAAGACTTGGCAACGGTGCTACTAAGGATGAACACTTTATTATCTTGAGATTTTAGTGAGGGATCATCTTATAATGCTACCGTCGCGATCTAAGCAAAATAAGATGCATAAAAAGGATTAACATCACATGCGGTTCATATGTGATATGATATGGCCCTTTTGTTCTTGCGCCTTTGATCTTCATCTCCAAAGCACGGATATGATCTCCATCATCTTCGGGCATGATCTCCATCATCGTCGGCGTAGCGCCAAGGTCAATGGCGCCGTCTTCATGATTGTCCTCCATGTAGCAACTATTACAACTACTTTGAAATACTACTCAACATGAAATTTAAAGACAACCATAAGGCTCCCGCCGGTTGCCACAATACAATAATGATCATCTCATACATATTCATCATCACATTATGGCCATATCACATCACCAAACCCTGCAAAAACAAGTTAGACGTCTCTAATTTGGTTTGCATATTTTACGTGGTTTAGGGTTTTCGAGAGAGATCTAATCTACCTACGAACATGAACCACAACGTTGATACTAATGTTTTCAATAGAAGAGTAAATTGAATCTTTACTATAGTAGGAGAGACGAGACACCGCAAAGCCTCTTATGCAATACAAGTTGCATGTCGAACGAGGAACAAGTCTCATGAACGCGGTCATGTAAAGTTAGTCCGAGCCGCTTCATCCCACTATGCCATAAAGATGCAAAGTACTCAAACTAAAGATAACAAGAGCATCAACGCCCACAAACCATTGTGTTCTACTCGTGCAACCATCTATGCATAGACACGGCTCCGATACCACTGTAGGATAACGTTGCATAGAAAACAAAAATTTTCCTACCGCGAACACGCAATCCAAGCCAAGATGCAATCTAGAAGATGGTAGCAACGAGGGGGTATCGAGTCTCACCCTTGAAGAGATTCCAAAGCCTACAAGAGGAGGCTCTTGTTGCTGCGGTAGACGATCACTTGCCGCTTGCAAAAGCGCGTAGAAGATCTTGATCACGATCGGTTCCCGCGCCACGAACGGGCAGCACCTCCGTACTCGGTCACACGTTCGGTTGTTGATGAAGACGACGTCCACCTCCCCGTTCCAGCGGGCAGCGGAAGTAGTAGCTCCTCTTGAATCCGACAGCACGACGGCGTGGTGTCGGTGGCGGTGTAGAAGTCCGGCGGAGCTTCGCTAAGCTATGCGGGCAATATGGAGTAGAGGAGCTTGGCTAGGGTTTGGGAGGGGTGGCCGGCCACTCAAGGGGAGGCGGCCAAGCTATGGTCTTGGGGTGGCCGGCCCCCTCCCTTGGCCCCTCATTATATAGGTGGATCCCAAGTGTTGGTGTCCAAGTCTTCGAATAAGACCCGAAACCAAAACCTTCCATAGGAGGGGAAACCTAGCCCAACTAGGACTCCCACCCAAAGGTGGGATTCCCACCTCCCATGTGGGGTGGCCGGCCCCTATGGTGGAGTCCACTTGGGACTCCACCCCCACTAGGGCTGGCCGGCCATGGAGGTGGAGTCCCTTGTGGACTCCACCTTCCTTGGTGGTTTCTTCCGGACTTTTCTAGAACCTTCTAGAACCTTCCATAGAACCTTCCGCGACATTTTATTTCACATAAAATGACATCCTATATATGAATCTTATTCTCCGGACCATTCCGGAACTCCTCGTGATGTCCGGGATCTCATCCGGGACTCCGAACAAATATTCGAACTCCATTCCATAATTCAAGTGCTACCATTTCAACATCCAACTTTAAGTGTGTCACCCTACTGGTTCGAGAACTATGCGGACATGGTTGAGTACTCACTCCGACCAATAACCAATAGCGGGATCCGGAGATCCATAATGGCTCCCACATATTCAACGATGACTTTAGTGATCGAATGAACCATACACATATATTACCAATTCCCTTTGTCTCGCGATATTTTACTTGTCCGAGGTTTGATCTTCGGTATCACTCTATACCTTGTTCAACCTCGTCTCCCCGACAAGTACTCTTTACTCGTACCGTGGTATGTGGTCTCTTATGAACTCATTCATATGCTTGCAAGACATTAGACGACATTCCACCGAGAGGGCCCAGAGTATATCTATCCGTCATCGGGATGGACAAATCCCACTCGTTGATCCATATGCCTCAACTCATACTTTCCGGATACTTAATCCCACCTTTATAGCCACCCATTTACGCAAGGTGGTGTTTGGTGTAATCAAAGTACCTTTCCGGTATAAGTGATTTACATGATCTCATGGTCATAAGGACTAGGTAACTATGTATCGAAAGCTTATAGCAAATAACTTAATGACGAGATCTTATGCTACGCTTAATTGGGTGTGTCCATTATATCATTCACACAATGACATAACCTTGTTATTAATAACATCCAATGTTCATGATTATGAAACTAATCATCTATTAATCAACAAGCTAGTTTAAGAGGCATACTAGGGACTTCTTGTTTGTCTACATATCACACATGTACTAATGTTTCGGTTAATACAATTCTAGCATGATATATAAACATTTATCATAAACATAAAGATATAAATAATAACCACTTTATTATTGCCTCTAGGGCATATCTCCTTCAACACCCGCGTATGAGGCAGTGCCCCCTCTCCTTATATAGGGGAGAGGGTGGCTTACAGAACAAGAAACCCTAATGGCATCTTTGACTGGACAAACTACTTTACAAAGCTACTTTAATCATAGATGACGCCGGAGTCTTCTTTAATCGGGACGCCGACGTCCTCCGACTTCTTTCGGCGTCATCTCTCTCTTTGGCGCCGTGGCTCGATTAAAGCCACTTTGCTTAGCTCATCCTTGTCTTCTTGCTCTGAAGAGAATCTTTGACCAGATCCTGCTGACGAGCCCTTCTCTCCGAGTATCTTCTTTACCAGGTTCCGGTATACCCCTCTTGGGGATACCGGGTTAGCTTCACTTAGCCTAAACTCTTACCTTTGTGTTGCGGTTAGGATATTAAACCGGTATCTCAATGGCTCAAACCATCCGGTTTGGCATGCCTTTGGCATACCGGGGGTCATCCCCCCAACAGCGGGTCCACAGACCGCTGGTGGTCGAAGAGGATGGTCCTAGTATTGGCAGCAAGCTGGAGGAAGGAGTTGCCTCGTCGGTGATGAATCTCTTGGCGGATACAGTTGACAAGCATAAGTGAAATCCTTGGGTCAATAATCGGTGGTACGATCAGAATTTCTTATGCAACTGAGATGGTGAAGTGGTAGGAAGAGGATACAAGCTGGGTTTGCAGTGAATGAGAGAGGTCGAGTAGGAACATGCCATGCGAGTTATAGTTTTGCTAAATCATTGTTGTTTCATAGCCAGCGATCGAACTTCACAAAGTCTGATTTCCTCTTCTCCTCTCCACGCTACAGTGTCAGTGAGAGGCGAAAAGGAGAAGCCTCGTTTCCCCAATCTCTCCCCGCCGGCTGATACGTCTCCAACGTATCTATAATTTCTGATGTTCCATGCTAGTTTTATGACAATACCTACATGTTTTGCTCACACTTTATAATGATTTTATGCATTTTCCGGAACTAACCTATTAACAAGATGCCGAAGTGTCAGTTCCCTTTTTCTGCTGTTTTTGGTTCCAGAAAGGCTGTTCGGGCAATATTCCCGGAATTGGACGAAATAAAAGCCCACGATCTTATATTTCACGGAAGGTTCCAGAAGTCCGGAGGGGAGACGAGGAAGGGCAGCAGGGGACCCACACCATATGGCGGCGCGAGTGGCCCCCCTGGCCGCGCCGACCTATGGGGAGGGAGCCCCTGGCTCCTCCGACTCCGCCTCTTCGCCTATATAATCTCTCGTGACGTGAAAACCCTACACTAATTGACGAAACTCCAGAAAGACTCCAGGGGAGCCGCCGCCATCGCGAAACTCCGTTTCGGGGGACAAAAGTCTCTGTTCCGGCGGCGCTCTCCATGGCGGCGCCGGAGAGCTGGAGGCCGAGTCGACCCATGGATCAGGTGGATCTGTGGGTCTAGGTTTCCTGGGGGGTCGGCGCGGCGATGACGTCTCCTCTCCCTTGGATTTTGTCCTCCGACTTCGTCGCCGTTGCTGCGGTCACTCCAACGCCGCCATGGAGCTTGGGAGGTCATGTACAGGAGTAGCGCCGGTGCTAGTCGCCGGCAGGCTCCAGAGGCTGGCTTGGCCGATGCGGGTTGTGTGGAAGCGGGCGGGCGACGCGGCGGTTTTCCATCGACCTTGTCGATCGGCTCCGGTGGCGTCGCCCCGGCCGATGTTCCCCAAAATAAGCAATCCTGTCGGGTGCTGATTGAGGTCCACAAAGCAGCGGTGTGAGGTGAGTGCGAGGGTGCTCATCCAAGTTCTAGCGTGTGGTGGCCATCTCCTTCCCTTCCGGCGTCTTGGGCGGCTGCAGGAGGAGGTGCTCGTCACTGTGCTGCACAGAGATCTTCAGGGCCTCTTTGTAATTTTCTTCTTTTGCAAGGCTTTTTGTGCAAAGTGATCAACTCCTCTCTTTTTGAGACTTACGTCAAGCGAGCATTCGCCTGGACAAACAGCGTGCATTGCCACAGCTCTCACCATTCTTTTGCTGCTGGCAAATTGCACCTAACAAACCAATTCCTGTTCAAACAACCCAAAAGCTTTGATTTGATTTGGTTGGGGTGCGCCTAGCTCGTGCTACACACGAGCGACGCCTGGGGCCCAGTGGCAAGCCACTGTTGTGGACCCTCCCCCAAGAAAAAATTAATTTAATATCGTGTGGACACATGAGCCCACATATCAGATATTAAACTGATAAGAACAGATACTACACTTGATCTTAGCCAAAAGGCCGAGAAAGGTATGAGTTGCAACGGCAGCCACCCGGTGCTCTTATAGCCTCGTCGCGCTCCATCTGCTCTCCCGCTCGTCGATGTGGGACTAAAAACTGCTGCTACGGGAACGGGCGACGTTGCTCGGCTGCCGCTTCGCGTATGGGCCGCCAAGTTAGGCAAAGATCCTACAGCGGGCCTTTCTTTCGTCGATACCTAAGTGGGCTGCGTTCTCTCTGGAAACCGGGACGATGAGGCTGGGTGTTGTGGGTCCCGGTGGCAGTGAGGTCTATACTTCTGTTCTTACTTACTTTACCAGTAGTAGAAGAAGTGCTGCGAAAAATCTTGGGAAAATCGCTGTAAAAAATATTCAAGATGGATTTACACTTCGGCCAGGCCGAGGCAGCGTAGTTACGAGCTTACGATGAGTCAAAATTTCAGGTAATTTTCGCTAAGTTAATGTGCTGCTCATCTCGTTGTGTCCGCACAAGAACAAGAGAGGACTCTGCTTTGCTCATGGCTTCCTCACATTATTTACAAGCAGCAGAGGCGCAGAGCAACGACTCAGCTGAGCAATCGTCACCGGCTATATTTTGATCCCCACACGCCACGTTAGCTCTCAAATGGCCAGCGGCGGCGGCTCGTCGGACGCGGAGGCGGAGCTCCTGCGGGGCTTCAAGACCCTGGCCGTGGCGCGCGCGGCGGCGGTCTACGAGGTGCGGCTCAACCGCCCGGCCCAGCGCAACGCGCTCAGCCCGGAGGCCTTCGCGGAGATCCCGCGCGCCATGGCCCTCCTCGACCGCCTCCCCGCCGCGCGCGCCGTCGTGCTCTCGGCCGCCGGCCCGCACTTCTGCGCGGGCATCGAGCTCGGCGGGCCCGGGAACCCGCTCGCCGCGCCCCCCGGCACCGACCCCGTCGCCGCCGCCGACGGGCTCCGCCGCGCCATCCTCGACATGCAGGCCGCGCTCACCGCCGTCGAGCTCTGCCGGAAGCCCGTCATCGCGGCCGTGCACGGCGCCTGCGTCGGCGGCGGCGTCGACCTCGTCGCCGCCTGCGACATCCGGTACTGCTCCAAGGACGCCACCTTCGTGCTCAAGGAGGTCGACATGGCCATCGTCGCCGACCTCGGCGCGCTGCAGCGCCTGCCGATGATCATCGGCTACGGGAACACAGCCGAACTCGCGCTCACCGGACGCAGGATCACCGCGCTGGAGGCCAAGGAGATGGGGCTCGTCAGCAAGGTGTTCGATTCCAAGCAGGACCTGGATGCCGGTGTTGCAAAGATCGCAAAAGGTATGCACGTCTGTCTTCGTTACTCCAATTTTACGCTCGAATATGCATGGGTACATGTTCTTAATTCTTACGGTTCATTTGCTATGCTACTCCACAAAATTGGTTCCCATTACTTGCACAATCATGCAGTTTGTTACTAGTACTCCCTCTGGTCGGAAAAGATCGACACGGAGATAACGCATCGCTAGCGTATAAGAAGGCACACTCCGACGTCGATTAAAACTGACCGGAGGTAGTACTTCATAACTGATCAGGATTTGAGCAGAGATGTCACTAGATCATTATGTTGTGCATGTGGGTAGAACAATATGAGCTCACCAAGAGGTCCAATGCCGGAGCTTGAACATGATTGTAGAGAGGACCAATCTAATACGTTTTGCTACAAACCATACTAACTCACTATTGGCTGATGTCTAGGTAGCTAACTAAGCTCCAAACCGGCTCCTTTGATTTATAGGATAGGAAAAACATAGGAATAGGAAAATCATAGAATTAGGATGTCATGCATACTTGAATCCTATGGGAAGATAAAGTTTATTTGATTGTAGCAAAGGAATTTTTCCATGAGGTATGATCTAATGCTTTTTTTCTATAGGATTTGCACTACAAGATTCCTATAGGATTAGTTCCTACAGGATATGTTCCTATCAATCAAACAACTTGTGTAGGAAATTTTCCTATAGGATTCAAATTCTACACTATTCCTATACAATTCCTATGAATTAAAGGGCTCTTAAGGGTTATCTCTAGGGTATCTGTATTCTGTAGCCCACTTATCTCGACGGATATTCTCTACCATATGGGCACATGTTCTTAGTTCTAATAGTTATAGAACTTGTTGCTTTGCTATCCACAAAAATTGGTTCCCACCATTAATTGCACAATTCATACGCTCTCTCTCTCGAAATAGGCTTTCGCACAATTCATACTCATGCAAGGGTGTTACTAGAACTTCAGAAACAATAAGGATTTGAGCTTGTTTGGAGTTGAGATGTCATTTACATATGAGCAAGGGGTCAGTACTAGATTTATGTGAATTTGCTGTTGTGTGCTGAGTTTCACTGCATACAAGTGTTGGGCTCAAAGTTCCTTGTAGGTGTACTAGATTAAAGTTAAACAGCATGATCCAGCACTCTTTGGTGCACTGCTCCATTTCCCAATATAAAAAGGTAAACTCTGGATCATATAGTTAGTGTTGTTAGTTTGAAGGCACTCGAATCGATCCAGCGAAGCATTGTATGATGGTTTAAAGGGTTTAAAATTCTCTAGTACCAACCCCCTATATTGAGTAAGCAAGTAGAATCTGTTCATCCAAGTCGTATGTACATGCACATATGCAGGTCTGACTGTAAGTATAGTTTCTTGTACATTGGTCGTATTCAGAATTCAGATGCACTGATGCATGAATGAGACATCCCTGCGCCGTGATAAGAAATTCCTTGTTTACCACCTTTTGCTGCATTTTATCCAACAACTATACAACTCAACATACCGACCAATGATAAACTAAAATTCAAATTTGTCATTCTTTTTGTTTCAGAAATATCAGAGAAATCGGCATGGGCAGTGATGGGAACAAAGGCCGTTCTGCTGAGAAGCAGGGATATAACAGTAGAGCAGGGCCTGGAGCATGTAGCGACGTGGAACGCGGGGATGATGAAGTCTAATGACCTGATGGAGGCCATCAAAGCTTTCGTGGAGAAACGGAAGCCCGTTTTCTCTAAGCTCTGAATGATCAAAATATACCATTTTCAGTTTAAATCAAACTTTATACCATATTTTGCATCTGTAAATTTAGATGTGAATCTTGGCCACTTGAGAATAATGTGAGATGGACAATAGCAATTAGACAAGAAATACAAGCTCTGCATTTGCAAAACAAGTGCTGGCTGAATCAAAGAAGTATAGGTCCCATGTTATAATTGTTTTTTTAAATGGTTGCTGTTTTAGCATAGAATATATGTAGGGTTAATCGGTTATGTACGTTGTTGAGGAATAAAGAGAATAATGCTGTTGTTCTGATGAGAAATACAAATTCATCGTGCTATTGAATTAAGCTACTATGTCATAGTAGATTCTAAAGTTAGTACACTTCCTGCGAAAATGTTTTTTTCATGTGTAACTACGCAAATATCATGTCATTCTAACATGGTTCTAATATTACTTAACACTAATATAGATGTATCTGCACATATTTTAATTGCATATACATCTATTTTAATATCAAATAATATGGATCGAAGAGACTAGTAGTATAAATACAGTCCCTATATTGTGCTTCTATTTGTTGCATTACTTCTTACACACGCTAAGATCATGGTTCCAAGGGCAGCAACTCTGCTGCTCGAAGCTGCTCTAGGAAATTTGGTGGTGTGACCAGATTTTGTCCGGATGAATCAAATGCCTATTTTCGATAAAGGGGATATATTAATATTAAAAAGATACCAATTACATCTAGCTTCTGCAACTACGCACTACCCTAATGGTAATACGGATGCACCTAGTAAAAAAAAAACTAAGGAAAAAATCTAGCTACGGTGTTCCAACCCTAGCAGACAACACCTGAACTCCAGGCTCTCCAAAAGCGACGGCTCCAAAAAAGTAAACAACTGCACAAACACCGTCGTCGTTGAATCAAAGATCTTAGAGTTTCATCCTGAAGATAATTCTCGCTCTTAAAACATACTTTCAACAAGGTCATTGTTAGACACAACCAATTAAGATCAGACCTTGATTTTTTATCCTGAAAGGTAAGACTCTGAACTTCACACGTGCTGCCGCCCCCATTTGCATACCACTGCTGAGAGAACCAGAACACCAAACAAATCCCTCAGCATCGCACAGAGACTCGAACTTCGATTGCTAGTTCTCCGATTCAATCTTCGTGATATTCTCCGCTTCTTATTTTCACCACAACACATAACAGAGTTTCACGTTGCTTCCTCTAAAATCAAACTCGAAATAAAAGGATAAATACCCGGCGACCGAATATTACCCGAATCATCAAATTCCGGATAAAAGATTCACTGTTCTATTTGTTGGTCTTCTTCGTGTTGCTGGTGGGAATGCTGTCGACGAACTATCTGTCCAAAGCCCCGCCCGTGGGCAGCGACTCGGCCGAGCAAGCGGCGGTTAGAGTTTGACCACCCACACGGCAGGTAGCTCAGATGGCCGGCGGCGGCTCGTCGGACGCGGAGGCGGAGCTCCTGCGGGGCTTCAACACCCTGGCCGTGTCCCGCCCGGACCCCGTGGCAGCGGTGTACGAGGTGCGCCTCAACCGCCCGGCGCAGCGCAACGCGCTCAGCCCGGAGGCCTTCGCGGAGATCCCGCGCGCCATGTCCCTCCTGGACCGCCTCCCCGCGGCGCGCGCCGTCGTGCTCTCCGCGGCCGGCCCCCACTTCTGCGGGGGCATCGAGCTCGGCGCGCCCGGGAGCCCGCTCGCCGCGCCCCCCGGCACCGACCCCGCCGCCGCCGCCGAGGGGCTCCGCCGCGCGATCCTCGACTTGCAGGCCGCGTTCACCGCCGTCGAGCTGTGCCGGAAGCCCGTCGTCGCGGCCGTGCACGGCGCCTGCGTGGGCGCCGGCGTCGAGCTCGTCGCCGCCTGCGACATCCGGTACTGCTCCAAGGACGCGACGTTTGTCCTCAAGGAGGTGGATATGGCCATCGTCGCCGACCTCGGCGCGCTGCAGCGCCTGCCGAGAATCGTCGGCTACGGCAACGCTGCCGAACTCGCGCTCACGGGACGCAGGATCACCGCGCTGGAGGCCAAGGAGATGGGGCTCGTCAGCAGGGTCTTCGATTCCAAGCAGGAGCTGGATGCCGGCGTTGCAAAGATTGCCAAAGGTATACAAGTGTATATTTACTCTAATCTTACCGCATGTGTACATGTTCTTGATTCTCCAAAATTGGTTCCGAATAATTGCACAATCATGTAGGGTATTTACTACTACCTCCATACCGGATTATAGGCCTATTACGCATTTCGAGAAAAACTTCAACTACTAATTTAGTCAACAAAATATGAAATATGTATCACAAAAATTATACTATTGGAAACTTCTTTTGAATATGAATCCAATGGTATAATTTTTATATCATATATCTCATATTTTGTTGTTCAAATTTGTAGTTGAAGTTTTTCTCGAAATGCGTAATAGGCCTATAATCCGGTATGGAGGTAGTAGAACTTCAGTTCATAAGGGTAAATCATTATGTAGTTCATGTCGATAGTACAGTATGAGCGGTGTCCAGTGCTGGAGTTTGAACATGACTGTAGAGAGGGCCAATATACTACCTTGTGCTAGAAATCATACTAAACACTTCATAACTCTGTCTTGGTTACGGAACCGAAAAAAGTTAGTTCAGTCTCCCGAAAAACAAAATGCAAGCGGTTTTGGAGGTGGCGCAAAACAGCACCCATATTCGGAACCGAAAAACATCGAATTCAAAATTTGCCGGTAAAGTGATCATCGCAAACAAGCTTAAAAACTGAAATTCAAACATAGTTGGGGCAGTTTTTTTTTTTTTTTTGAGAACACAGTACAACGCAGACGCTCACAAACACGCACGTACAAACACTCCTATGAACACAGGCACGCACACCCTACCCCTATGAGCACCTCCGAGGGACTGAGCCGGCATATCTTGAGGTTGACGAAGTCACCACTGGCGCCTCGCTGTTGACGGGCACGCCATGTACCACTGAAAGCATAGCGCCGGTTAAATCCTGAAATAAATCCAGGTAAATGCAAACACCCATGCTAAGTCTAGGACTTGAACTTGGGTGGGCTGGTTCCACCACAAGGACCCAAACCACCAGAGCTAAGCTCTGTTTGCAGTTGGGGCAGTTTTTGATAGATATGATCGCTAAATACATTGCATTTGAGGTGGTCGTCGGCGACCACCTCCAAAAGTAAACTAATTTCACCGGCGGCGACCTATTGTGCGCGCCGCGAGTCGAGGTCGTCGACCTCCTGCTTCACGCGGCGGACGACCGCCTCCTTCTGGGCCGCCTCGTACTCGCGCACGACACGGCCGGCTTCCGCCTCCTCGCGGCGGAAGCGCGCGCGCCTCGGCGGCGGAGATGACAAACACCTGCTGGACCGCCGTCGCCTCCTCATCGTGGTTGAGGACGTAGTACCCCTACTGCAACTGGAGGTTGCGCACCGGCACCTCCTCCTCCTCCTCCTCGTCGCTGCTGCTGTCGGCGGCGGGCCTTGCTAGCGCACGGCCGGACGCGCCCGAGGACGACCCCTCGCCGCTATTCGCGTAGCGCGCGAGCTTCCCCGGCGGCGTCGCGCTTCCGAGCGCCTTTCGAGCGGTTCCATTTCCGCCGCTCGGCCTCGGACTAGAAGACGGGGGGGGCGGCGGAGAGTTGCTCCCGCCAATCCGCCCGCCTCCCCTGCCGCCGCTGTTCGCCCCAGACATGTGGCCACGGTGGCTCCGCGATTGCTCGCCGGAAGTCGAACCGTGCGCGCGGCAGAGGGAGTAGGGTTTTGGAACTCTACTTCCCTCCACGGTCTGTATTTATACGGGTCGACGCTCCAGTTTCTCGGGCCCCCGAACTATTTATACGGGCCGGCCCACCGATTCGGGCTCCATTCTGCGCCACTTTCGGCCCAAACCCGTAAATCCGCCGGAAAAATTCAGTTCTGGCGGGATTTACGGGCTCTGTTAGAGATGCTCTTAGTGTATAAGTAGCTAAGGAAGCTCCAACCCTTAGGAGTTCTCTCTCGGCTATCTGTATTCTGTAGCCGTTTTATTTTGACGAATCCTCCTTGTGCTCTAGTTGAAGTTCTTGTACTTGTGATTGGTACATCCTTGTCTGCAAAGTCTGCTTGGTTTTCTATTATTCAGAATCAGGTTTCTTCTGCCATTCACTCTAAAATCAATCATGAGTATCTTTTAAAAAGCATTTCCAGCATGGGTAAATTGTTGGAAATACAGTTGGTAACTTGCCTGTATTTTAAACAACTGTGTGGTTCAGCTTAAAATTTTGACAAGCTTTCTAGGATAACAGCTCTCCTATCTTTTGTGAAGATTCGTCTTTATTTGCATTCCCTGCTTTCTTTTGGGAATTTGCTTTAGTGTGCTGAGATTCATATAAGTACCGAGCTAGAAGTTCCTTGTTCTAGATTAAACAGCGTGATCCATCACTCTCTTCATCGGATGCAGACACGTACTGCTCCATTTTTCAACGTAGTAAACTGGATTATTTCCGTTGAATAGGTAATACTATTAATTTGAAGTCAGGGCTACTCGAATCAATCCAACAAAACAATCTATGATGGTTTAAAGGATCTGAAATTCACCAGTACCACCCCTTTATTGAGCCAGAAGCAAATTAAATTATTTCCCCTCCAAGTTGAAGTATATGCACACATGTAGGTACGATTGTAACTTGTAAGTATGGTTCCGCGTACATATGGTACATTCAGTATTTTTCCGTGTACATAGACATAATGTTTATTCAGAATTCAGATGCACGCATAGGACCCCTGCACAGTGATAAGCAGTTCTTTGTTCACCATACCTACCACCTTATGCTGCATTATTCTCCAGAAACTATACAACTCAACAAGCTCCAATCTAAGAGACAAATTTGTGTAATCTTTTCAGAAATATCAGAGAAGTCAGCTTTGACAGTGATGGGAACGAAGGCCGTTCTGCTGAGAAGCAGGGATATAACAGTAGAGCAGGGGCTGGAGCATGTAGCGACGTGGAATGCGGGAATGCTGAAATCTAATGACCTGATGGAGGCCATCAAAGCTTTTGTGGAGAAGCGGAAGCCCGTATTCTCTAAGCTCTGAATGACCAAATGAACCATACTTCGCAGCCAAAAATTACTTGTGAATCTTAGCCACTTGACACTAAAGTGAGATTGATGGTAGAAAGTAGACAAGAAACACAATCTCTGAATTTGCAAAACAATTGCTCTTATTGGTTGTATGTTGTACATCATAAATAAAGTGGGAATTTTCCGGAATTTTATTAGCACTACTCATGCCCTTATTTGTTAGGGTTATGCTGTGAGAACTGTGATTAACCACTACCACTTACCAGTGTGATGCGCTTTTGCAGAAAATTGGTTGCCTTTACAGTAAGCGTGTGATCAATGAATCAACTCACTGAGCTTACATCTGAGTTAGGCGAACAAGATCTTAGTCCAATAAGCCTGGGACGGTCCCATAGCTTGTCTAGGTATGAGTTGAATTTGAGTCTTGACGAGCTGGTACTCTGATGCTTTAGCTTGCCATGTTACCATGTTCATTTTTTTCCTAGCACTTATGTGTTCTAAGTTTCCTGACTTTAGGGTACAATAATTGTTGTATTTCTTTAATCATATTTTTGTCTCTCATATTTTTGTTGGTCTTTTGTGTTGATATCCGTTGAATATTCATTTTCTATATTTCATTGAAGCAAGTATTTGTGGGTTTGGTTAGTTTAATTTTTCTGGTTTAGGTTAATACCATGATCATTCAGGCTGTTGGCTGACCTTTGACATCCATGAGCGATCATGAATGGTATGGTTAGCACTTCCCAGACAGAGCTCACTAAAGTTTCCCTGGTAAGCTTGATTGAAGCCTTGTGGTTGACTTCCAGCTGCTTGGTGGGAAGCTTCATCGGTTTTAACCGGACAGAGAGGTAGCATACTAGCATGTGCATGTACAGCTACCCCGTTCAAGTGGAAGTCTAAATATGATACAGGGTAACGCTGTCTTGGCCAACCATCTGAATTTAGATCCCAAGTGGCTTCTCGGTCAGCCAGTTGAACATAGCATCACATAATTGGGCACTCTACATCCTCTTCTTCCTTCTCCAAACAGCAGAGCAGAGCATGCATCCATCCAGCGTGTCTCAGCCATACTGCTTCCTCTCTTCTCCAAGTCATCTACACATGCCTGATGCATCCCCTGTACATACTGCTGGGGTTTCTCCTGTTGTACACTCCTTCGTCTGGAGCTGCAAATGATACTCTCACGGCAGGCCAAGCGCTCGTTGTTGGAGGCAAGCTCGTCTCAAGAAATGGCAAGTTCGCACTTGGCTTCTTCCAGCCCGCAAGCACCATCAGTAAGTCCCACAACAACAGCTGGTACCTTGGCATATGGTTCAATAAGATCCCAGTTTTTACTACTGTGTGGGTTGCCAATAGGGAGGAACCCATCACCGACCCTCTAACACAGCTCAAGATCTCAGGCGATGGCAATCTTGTCATCGTAAACCATGCCGGTACTCAGTCTGTAGTTTGGTCCACTCAAATTGTCAATAGGAGACAAACCAACATAAACACCACTAGTGTCGTTCTCTTGAACAGCGGAAACCTTGCCCTCACAGCGAGTCCATCATCTGACATACTGTTGTGGCAGAGCTTCGACTACCCAACAGATGTTCTGCTTCCTGGCGCCAAGTTTGGCCGGAACAAGGTCACCGGTTTGAATAGCCTGGCCATTTCAATCAAGAGCCTCATTGATCTGGGTCTTGGATCATACAGCATTGAACTAGACAGCAGTGGGGTTGTCCTCAAGCGCCGCAACCCCTCGATTGTGTATTGGCATTGGTCATCCTCCAGAACATCGTCATTGAAACTTATACCAATACTCAAGTCGATCATAGACTCAGATCCACGGATCAAAGGTTTGATTGACCCAGCATATGTTGATAACAAAGAAGAGGAGTACTACATGTACACTTCACCAGATGAATCTTCCATATTTGTCTCACTAGACATCTCTGGTCAGATAAAGCCGAATATTTGGTCGCAAGCCAAACAGTCTTGGGAAAGCATATATGCTCAACCGGCCGATCCGTGCACTCCGTCTGCTACCTGTGGACCTTTCACGGTCTGCAACGGCAATGCACAACCACCCTGTGACTGTATGGAGAGGTTCTCTCACAAGTCACTGCAGGATTGGGAGTTAAGCGATCGAACAGGAGGGTGCATCAGAAATACACCATTACATTGCACTAGTAATGAAAACATCACAAATTCAACAGACATTTTCCACCCAATTGCTCGAGTTACATTGCCCTATAGCCTGCAAAGCATAGACGCTGCTACCACTCAGAGCAAATGTGAAGAAACTTGTCTCAGTTCCTGCTCCTGCACTGCTTATTCCTATAACAATAGCAGATGCTCTGTCTGGCATGGGGAATTGCTTAGTGTAAATCTGAATGATGGCATTGATAATACTTCTGAAGATGTTCTTTACCTTCGCCTTGCCGCCGAAGATCCGCCAAGTTTGAGAAAAAATAAAAGAAAACCAAACGTTAGAGCTGTTGCTGCTGCAAGCATTGTTGGTTTTGGGTTGCTGATGCTGATGTTGTTGATACTGATTTGGAAGAACAAATTCAAGTGGTGTGGTTTGCCAGTATACGACAATCAAGGTAGTGGTGGGATTATAGCCTTTAGATGCTGTGATTTAGTTCGTGCTACTAAAAACTTCTCAGAAAAGCTGGGAGCAGGGGGTTTTGGTGCTGTATACAAGGGAGTGTTAAGTGACTGTGACTCGACTACTATAGCAGTGAAAACGCTTGATGGTGCCCGTCAAGGAGAGAAGCAATTCAGGGCTGAGGTGAGCTCAATTGGACTGATCCAACATATCAACCTAGTTAAACTGATTGGCTTCTGTTGTGAGGGTGATAAAAGGTTACTTGTGTATGAACACATGTTAAACGGGTCTCTTGATGGTCATCTATTTAGAAGCAAATCTGTCCTAAATTGGAATACCAGATATCAAATAACCCTAGGAGTTGCTAGAGGACTGTCTTACTTGCATCAGAGCTGTCACGAATGCATCATACACTGTGATATTAAGCCGGAAAACATACTTCTGGATGCATCATTTGTTCCTAAAGTCGCGGACTTTGGGATGGCAGCATTTGTTGGAAGGGATTTTAGCCGACTTCTAACTACATTCAGAGGAACTGCCGGTTATCTTGCCCCAGAGTGGCTCAGCGGAGTTGCCATTACACCAAAAATTGATGTTTATGGCTTTGGCATGGTACTGATGGAAATCGTATCAGGAAAGAGGAATTCATCTGAAACATTCACTAGCAGCAGTTATGATGCAGAATATTTCCCTGTGGAAGCCATCAGCAAGCTTCACGAGGGGGATGTCCGGTGTTTGGTGGATCCACAGCTAAATGGTGACTTCGATGTGGAACAGGTTAAGAGGGTTTGCAAAGTTGCGTGTTGGTGCATCCAGGATAATGAGTCTGATCGGCCTACAATGGGTGAAGTGGTCTGGGTTCTCGAGGGTCTTCAGGAGATTGATATGCCCCCAATGCCAAGACTGCTTGCAGCTATGACGGCACAATCTGATGAAAATTCAGTGTAATAATCCATAAGCATTTCATAGTCGCTTCTACCATTTACTGTTTCAGCAAACTGTGAACTTGTAATGCGGAGCGTTTCCAGAACTATTTTAAAGTTGTAATGTGGAGTGGAAGGAATCGAGGTAGACAAGCTTGCAGTTATTTAGGTTTCTTAACAGGCAAGCATTGTAGCAACATATGGCAATGGCAGGACCAGAAATATGTGCATGTTTAGTTGATGGGATAGTTGATAATATATCCTTAAATGGAAGGAAGATGTTGGTACGTACTGCATGCTTTAGGGGTAGGTCGCTTCTAAGACGCTTATTTAGGAGTACCACAGTAACAACAATTTTTGGGTCATATTCGTTACCACTGCTACGATGGAAAACGGACACAAACAGAAGTTTTTTGCTTAGCTTCCATGGCCTTTCCAGCTGAACAAGGAGGCACAGAGATAGCCTCTGCATTGAAGAAAAGGAAAAGTGAAACGTGCAGTAACGCTGTAACGCGGCCTGTCAAACGACCTGTTAGATGCCATCAAATCTTTCCCGGAGATGCTGCCATTATTTTTTTGAAACGGATGCTGCCATTATGAAATAAAGCATACTTCACACTTTCACAGAGTAATGTATTGTTTCGAATCATGGCAATTTGAGGATGTAGTGAGATGGTAGACAAGAAATAAAATCTCTGAATCCATAAATATAATTCAGAGATGGACTTGTTGGTTTTGAGTTGTGCTTGTGATGCCTCTCCCTGCCCGTAATTTTGTACACGGAATTGAATTGTTACAGTAATAGTAACACACTGCCATTTCATTTGCAGTAACGAGATGAAATTTCCAAGAAATGGATATCTCCATCAACGTCCAGGCCACAGAAACGCATGCCAAATTGCAACTGTGACAGCTGACCAGTAAAAACTAAACTAATTGATGGGTACAATTTCGTGCACAATCATTGACATTCAAAGCCAAGCAAAACAATCTATTTTTTCAGTTCACCGCTCCAACTATATACAGATACAATTAGAATTGCACTAAACTGGAGAACTCACAAACCAACAATCTGCTTACAAACCACTGATACAGGAAACGCAAAAGCAACACAAGAAAATAACAACAACCAGGTCATAGGCCTAATAACATCAGCAACCTCGAATCTCAACCAGATACCAAATTAGGAACAAGCTGGTACTACTAACATCCCTTAGTCCTCCACTATAGTCTGCGTACACGGCTAATCAGCCGATCACCATCATCTGCCTGCTTCAACTCCCCAGCTTGTCCGCGGTGGGTTCATGGCCGAGGAGCCCTGCTCGTCTAAGCCTCCAACTGCGAGGGCGTCGCGGCTCAGATCAGGGGACGCATTGCGGAACCTGCCATCCTTGTCCTCCAGCAAGTTGCCCAGACCTCCAAGATCGCCTATCTCAGCTGCCATCCTTGGCTCGTCCCATGCTACTGGCTTTCTGCCCATCTCAATGTCGCCGACAGCTCTTCCCATGTTTGGACTCATGAAACCATTCGTGGAGCGAGGCCTCAGGCCCTGCTCCTGTGGAACTCTGGCACCGAAGTTGTTCCTGGAAACAGGGATCGGCGTGAAGAAGATCTCCTTGATGTTCTCCACAACTCCCCTGTTGTATGGGTTGGCCCGTTGGTCATAGCGATACCTGAAGTTCTCATATGTTGTCTGCAGAATTTAAAAGGCACCAATGCTTAGCAATTGGCAGAACGGAAGTACCATGCAAAACTAGGAATATATCTTTTCAGGAAACGGTCATTCACCTGATTAGTACTCATGAGATACAAGTGAAACACTGACAGGCCACCAACAAACCAAACCGCAATGAATGTGTAGACAACCAGAGCGATAGACGCTGGCGTCTTTGCCATTGCCTTCCATATTGTTATCTGCTCTGCGTTTCTGATCTTAATAATGTACACCCAGCAGAATCCAAAGACGTAGAGGCAGAGAAGAGTTGTTGAGAAGACAAACATATAAAAGAACCTGTAATTCCGCTGCACAATCATATGCAACCTTGTGAGCACTTTAAAGTATTTCAAAAGGTATCAAATAGAGCTTGGAATGTTGGAACAAGAGAAGTCATATTTATCCACAATATGAAATAGCTAGTACATTATTCTTTCAGCATAAGCAAGTGAATTAAACTAACAAGCATAGAGTACAATGAGACAGACTATTGTATACATAGCAAAAGGTTATAGAGGAAATCTTAGATAAATCCTCAAGAACCAAATAACGATAGCAATATTCCCAAAAATCAACCAATGTAAGAAAGAAGGTCATGCTGGTAATGTGAGTGTCTTCAGTTAATAAACTTACAAGTCCTATGCACTGCCCAACCCATGGGCAGTGATGGTCAAACCGTTCTACGCAGTTGTTGCAGATAGAACAATGGGAGCAGCGAGGAGGCCGATACAACATGCAGGTGTCACAGTATTTTGTCTTCACAGTGATTCCATTGACAACAACATCCTTCACTCGGGGCAACCGCAATGGTGGAGTCTGGTTAGCTCCAACCTCAGCATTGCCTTCAAAACCTTCAGGTTCTGGAGGATGTGCATTCCGAGGTATGATACCTGGATCCCTCGCAGAAGTGAGAAGCAGAAGACTCATATCCTGTAAAGTGACAGAATCATGGAAATGCCTAAAGCAGTAAGCATGGAGTACTATGGAATATATGGATATATTATTAGCTATACACGTTTTTGTTTACCAGCACAACTGCACAAGTATAACAAAGAGAATAAATTATGTATACACTTCTCTGTTTACCAGCACATTAAAAACAAAGAGAACATTGCTTGTGTATTCAGTTTTCGCATGATGTGAGGGGATAGCAACACTAAAATATGCTAATGCTAATGGCCAGAAAGTTGAAGCAAGCTATGGTCTATTTCTCCCCCCCAAAAAAAATCATGGCCCCATTCCTTGACCTCCAAAAACTTAATTGCACCTATGCAATCAGGATCAGTTAATCGATAAAGATGCCATGTATGATGAAGGTACTACAGTTCAGCATTGCAAATATCATAGTTCAGATCTATATTATCCGGAACAGATTGGTTGATCAAAGAATATTTAAAAATAAAGGTGCATATTCATGGTAGGACAATCCCTACTTCAACTCATATAATCATATGTCTCTGACTTTATATTGAGTGGAAATTTAATCGCATAAAACCCAAAATAGATTCACAGCAGGTACATTGTTTGAACTTGAAAAGCAGCTTGCAACTAATAAAGATTGAACCTACTATCCACAAAAATAGCATGTACTGGGTCAGGTGCAACAGAAATATGGTTAAAAGCGGGCAAGGATAGTACTCACATATGCTGTGAATACAACTGCTGCAACCATCACGGGTAACCCCAGACCATACGAGAAGTCATTCATCAACCCTTTTGCAACGAACACACAGAAGATGGATACTGGCGCGATGATGAGGAACATGGTGACGAACAAGGATCTCGCATCAGGTCCGAATATAAACCTCCCCTGAAGGAAAAATACCTGCAAGTAGATACATTCCATCAGTCGCAGTCACACTTTTCAACTACTTGACTACAGTTGGGAGATTTTATATAAAAAAGACTTCTCCCACGCTATGCAGGCAGCTATTCTCTATGCATAAATCTTTCAAGGTAGAACAGAAGGAAGGGGAAAACCATCTCACATTTTTACATCATTAAGTGGAAGGATGATTAATACAGTACATTAGTACTACTTTACTGGTAGTATTAACTTCTATCAAGTCTGAGCTAAAACTCCTTAACACATTAATTAGCACTGAAATCAGACTATCCCCTCGCGTTTCTTGTCCTTCTCCGGAACAAGGACACCACATACATGTCCCAGCCAGAATCTACATTCCCAAGTACAGAGTAAACAAAATCGTAAAACACAGGGGGTAAAAAGATCAGCAACCATCTAGACGGAGGGAGCTCAACAGAAGAACCCTAGCATTTCCACAAGTAAATCTAACGGAGGGCAGTAAACAGGACCGTTCAATTCGAGTGGCCGCCTCAAGAGCACGCAGATCCACACATTTAAGAAATAAAACGCACGGAGAGAAGGAAATACAGAAGGGGATAGAGGGGAGGCGCTGGGCTCACATTGTTTCCCTTCCAGGCCTGGTACACCAGCGGCGCCTCTCCGCCGGCGCCGCCGGGGCCAGCGCCGGCGTTCGCCCCGTTCATCCCCGCGCGGCCCTCGCGAGCCAGCAACCCGCGGCGAGATCACGGACCCGGATCAGGTCATGGCCGCTGGAGAGCTCCCTCCCGTGCGAGGACCGCCGAAGGCGCCGCCAGCTCCCAATGCCGCCCCCCGCGCCGCCGCGCCGCCGCCGATGTCGGAAGCCCAGACACACCACGAGAGAGAGAGAAAGAGAGAGCAAATGGTGGGGGTCTGGAGCTGGGGACGCGTAGTAATAACAGGGTCTGTACCTTTTAGTTTTGCACGAACACCCCTAGAATATAGGATATTATAACCCATGGTCATTTGTAGCGCCGTTTCATTTGAATATGATTAAGTAGCTTCTTTCCCCTTTCTAGTTCACATTTGTTTTAGTGGATGATCATGTGCCTGTGATCTGTGTTAGGCTAAAAGTTGATTGATTGGGGTCAGTGTAACCGTTAACTGTGGTACCAGTTGAATAGTTGATTGCTCACCAAATCCTTTCAGCTTGAAGGAGGTTTGGGCCTAGTGGGTGAACAAATCTTCGAGGATTTGCTGCATTTAGTCTACTTGAATATAATTATTCGCAAAAAAAAGAATATAATTATCACCAGATGCTAAATGCAATTAACGAAATAAGTTGCTCCAAAAAAAAGTAAGTATGATATCTGAGTGGTTATGGACCAAGTCATTGTCAGGTCAAAATGGAAAACAGATCCCCTTTTCTTTGATGAGTGTTGGAAAAAAATGGAACATACCTTTCCGACCGAACCTCGTTAGAGAGCGGGAAGCTCTCGTATTGCATTATAGGAAGATGAAAATTGGTCTAGTTAATAAGTTAAATTAGTTCAGCTAATAACGGAAGCAAAACTCAAATACCATCTAAACAATGGAAAACCGTCCATCCATGATAGAGAAAATAATTATGACGATGATTATGTGTACTCCCCGTTGTAAAGGTACTGCGCTTGTCCCTGGATTGTCAATTTGACCAACGTAATACAATGTAATATCACTCCCTCGGTCACAAATTAGTTGGCATATTTATTTAGATACGCATGTATCTAGGCATGCTTTTTATTGTGTAGATAATGCAAATCTAGACCAATTTATAACATTTAATTCGGGATAGAGCGGGTATAAAAGAGACTATCTCATTTCATAATTGTTGCACATTTATCTAGATCCACATGTATCATGTGTAGATACACATAAATCTAGGCATCTTTAATTTGAAACAAAGATACATGTAAATTTAGATAAATGTGGGATAGTTAATACAGAATGGATGACAGTATATAATCAGAAACTTCAAATGATATATTTTCTAAAGATGATAGTATAGAATGGATGATAGTATATATTTTGTGTTATAGTTGTCAAATCGACAATCTAAAGATATGCACGTACCTGTACTCCTTAAATGTAATTACTTCACTTAAATGCACACAAAGGAAACAATAATGGTTCAGGTATATGTGATCATTGCCACCGTGCGCTCCAGTTTCCCCACAAAAGGAGCTCGTCGTAAAGGAAGTCAGATTGATCTGAGCTGAGCATTGCGAGAGAGAAAAAAAAGGACAGAGAAAATATGCTTGTTTCCGTAGACCAATAATAGCATGTGCTTAATAATGGAGAAAACAAACATTGGAAGAGATGAGGGGTGCAATGAGGGATGGGATGAGATGGGTAGGGGCTGGAATGGAAGAACAGGCTGAAAAGTGGTAAAGGTCGCCGGGAAAGTGTGCCGAGTTGGACTCCTGCGTCGCACATTCTCTCACGCTTTTTGACGGCCGTCGTGGCCCAATCATTCATGAAGCCGCCGTACGGAGTACTCGTTTCCGTATGCTTTCGAGTACACGGGCACAACACGAGTACGTGCCGACAGGGTACGGTGAGTTAGAGCATCTCTCAGACCGGCATTCGAAAAAATTGTGGGATTAAACGTATGGGGAATGCGCTAAAGCATCTCCAACGAGCCGACCCAAATGCATGGTTGAGCCGGTTTAGGTTGTTTGGATGGTCGCATGGACACGCGGGCAGCGTCTCGGATCCGCGGGTTCGTTTGGTCGCACGCTGCGCCCAACGCGGCGACCCATAAAGCCGCCACGTGGCTCGTCTTCCCTAGGCGGCCCTGCGTCATGTCATGGCAGGTCTCGACGGACAGCAATGGCGGGCAGGAGAAAGCGCTGGAAAGTTCCCGCGCGTGCGAAAAGGTCTAGGACGGGCGCTCGCGCCAAGTTTCCCGCCAAGGCCGCCGGCTATAAAAGACGGCGCGCGGCCTCCAGACCTCACTCGCTCTGCCGCCCTCTCCCACTCTACCTTCTCCGGCGCCCTCTCCTCCTCCATCGCCAGTCGTGCACCCCGCAGACCACGTGGGCGAAGCTCACCCTCTCCGCATGCGCTAGGTTCCCGCGTGGTGTCGTTTTTGGGACGCGTCTCTACCCAACCGCGTGCCCTAAACGTGCCTCCTAATAAATTTTATTGTGTTCAGGATATTTGAAGACAAAACTAATTTAAACATAGCACACAAATAAATATAGTCCCGTGAGACTACTCACCCATAATGAGATCAAACATAAATATTGTAAAAATGGATTCAATATAAATATCAAATAGTCTTACAATATCGCCAATCGAGGAGATCAAGATTACACAATGGAGGTGGAGAAATGGATGTGGAGATGGTGATGGGGACGGCTTGGCAATGGATCTCCTCCTGAGATGTGACGTGTTGGTGACCGTGGCTCTGTTCTTGTTTGCGACATGTGGAGGTCGATTTATATAGAGGTGTTGAAAGTTCACAGATGGTAAATCTAGAGGGGGTGAATAGATTTCTACACATTTTAATTCTTTATTTGCAGTATTAGGCTTTGCGAAATATAAATGTGATCCTAATACAAACTAGGTGAGGTAACCTAGATGATAATGCAAGTATCTCAAGAACGAAGGATCTCACGGGATATATAACACAAGTAAAGAGTTCGGTTAGGAATAACCGAAAGCACGCAACGAAGATGTATTCGCGGCTTCCCTTCCTTTGCAAGAAGGTACGTCACGTTTGGAGAGGTGGGGGGATCCCACGAAGGATTTCTCAACGCCACGAAGGCTCACCTTCTTCTCCGAGTCTTTCCCACGAAGGAATAGCCCTTTCACTTGTGGTAGACTTTGAGGCAGCCTCCAAACCTTCACAATCTTATCAGGAGCAAATCCACAGCCCGGATGCTTTCGGACGATTTTTCCCACCCCTAAAGAGCAGGTATCTCGAAGAATACAAGGGGGAACAAGATTTCGCTCGGTGAGCCTATAGATCAAGACCTCCTCTAGCTTTTCCCCGAAAGGATTTGAGTTTGGGTGGAGGAGGAGGGAGATCTGAAGCTTTTGGTGTTTGCAACAACAGAGTATGAAAGAGAGAGTTCAAGAACAAAGTATAGTGTAGTGCCTAACTGTTCTGAGCTAGGTGAAGGGGTATTTATAGCTCTAGTTGAAATCCAGCCGTTGGGGAAGTGACAGCTCAGCAGCGGGTCGAAGTGGTTGGTCTGCCGGGCCAGGCGTCGGACCAGCCGGTGCCGCCGGGCTGCAAACCAGGGCAGCCGGCAGCCGTCGAGCGTGGCGCCGGGCCTGCACCGAGTGGGCATGTCTCAACTTCCTGGAAGTGATCCGGTGTGCACTAGCATAGGGGGCGGCCTACGCCCTAGGAGATGAGGGAGAGGGAGAGGGCAACGTCCATGGCAGCAGGGAGGTTGAGGGGAAGAATGAGGAAGAAACCCAAAGAGGTATCCTCCATCCCCACTTATCCTATCATCGACCGGTCTGTGGGCTGACAGACCAGGCCGTGCATCGGGACGGTCGGCGGCAGAGCCGGCAGCGCCGGGCTGCCATTAGCTAACCTCCTATTTGTGTTTTCTTTATGGGAAATTTTTGTGTAGGTTCAGAAGATGACATGCACAATATAGATAGATAGATATTTGAGAAGAGGAGCATAGACACGGGGTAGGAACATATGTTTTTCTAGGCATACCCATTGGATTGAAATCCAAACAAGATGTAAATAGCAACAATGGGCATGATTCGAAATATATCGAGAATCACAAATCTTTTAGAATAATTTTGCAATAAGATCAGTTAGCCTCATGGGATGAAATCACTTTGTAAGTGAGGCTAATGAGTGGCGGGGGGTTACTCCCCCTATGTTAATGAGACCTCGAAGGGACATGCTTGGGTCCATATTTTGACATTGGTTCCATTTATGTTGCACACATAGGTATGCATCATACCAAGAGTGGTAAGATGACTATCCCCATATGTGATGCACAACTAAACTAGATAGCAAGTTAAAAGCAAGAATGTAGTGCAAGAAGTTGTTCAATCTAAGTTGATAGGATCAAGAATACCAAGTTCTCCTCTCAAGTTCACAAACCGGGCTTCATCCAAAGGCTTAGTGAAAATATCTGTCAATTGGTACACTGTCCCCACATGAGTGAGCTCAATGTCCCGGTTGGCAACATGGTCACGTAGGAAGTGATGGCGAATGTCAATACGTTTTGTGCGGCAATGTTGAACTGGGTTGTTGGCGATCTTTATTGCACTTTCGTTGTCACATAGAAGAGGCACCGTACCAAGGGACACACCATAGCCTTTCAAGGTTTGCTCCATCCACAACAACTGAGTGCAACAAGATGCCGCTGATATGTATTCGGCTTCGACAGTGGATAAGGTAGTGGAGTTTTGTTTCTTAGATGACCAACTCACCAATGACCGGCCAATAAATTGGCAAGCCCCGGTGGTAGACTTCCGGTCAACCTTATCACCAGCCCAATCGGAATCGAATAGCCTATGAGTTCAAAGGTTGACCCCTCTGGATACCACAACCCGAGAGTAGGAGTAAGAACAAGGTATCTTAAAATCCGTCTGACCTCCACCAAGTGGCTCTCCTTAGGAGCAGATTGAAAATGAGCACACATCCCGACACTTAACATGATATCCGGCCTAGAAGCACAGAGGTAGAGCAAGGATCTAATCATGGACCAATATACCTTTTGATCCACATCCTTCTCAGCATCACATGAACCAAGCTGCCCCTTTACGGGCATGGGTGTTTTCATTGGGCTTGCTTTGGTCATGTTAAACTTCTTGAGCATGTCCTTCACATATTTTTCTTGGGAGATGAAGGCTTTTGCAAGTTGCCTCACTTGGAAGCCAAAAAAGAACTTCAACTCCCCCATCATGGACATCTCAAATTTCCTGGTCATCAACAGCTTTGTTATGTTCAGGGTTAGTTCCACCAAAAATAATATCATCAACATATATTTGGCATAAGAACAGGCCACCCCCTTTAACTGCTTGGTGAAAAGGGTGGAATCGATCGTACCCATAATGAACCCATCCTTGAGTAAGAAATCCCTAAGGTACTCATACCAAGCACGTGGAGCTTGCTTGAGACCATAGAGTGCCTTATGGAGTAAATACACATGGTTGGGACGGCATGGATCTTCGAAACCCGGGGGTTGAGCCACATATGCAATTTCTTTTAGGGGACCATTCAAAAATGCACTTTTCACATCCATTCGATATAGCTTGAAATTATGAAAAGATGCAAATGCAAGCAAAAGATGAATAGGTTCAAGACGGGCAACTGGCGCAAAGGTGTCCTCATAGTCCATACCTTCTATTTGGGCAAACCCTTGCGCCACTAACCTTGCCTTATTTCTTATGACAATGATATTCTCATCTTGCTTGTTCTTGAACACCCATTTGGTCCCAATGACATTGATGCGATGATCTTTGGGTCTCTCAACTAGAGACCATACTTCATTGCGGGTGAAACATTCCAATTCTTCTTGCATGGCAATTACCCAATCCGGATCAACTAAGGCTTCATGTACCTTGAGTGGCTCAAAACTAGACACAAAAGCATGACGTTGATAATAAGTGATGAGTAATGCATGGTTTCTACGAGTAACCACTCCTCTTGAGATGCTACCAAGGACTTGATCCACTTTCATGTCACTTGCCCTTGAAGTGGCCTTGATCTTCCGAATGGTTCCTTCATGATCAATAAATTTATCCCTAGCTAGTTCTTGATCATGAGGGACAAACTGAGCTTGACCATGGGATGAGGATGATTCTTGATCATCATCTTGGTCTTGCTCAGGAGGATGAGGATTTTATTCTTATTCTTCGGAATGCGGCTCATCTTGAGTAGAGGATGAATCTTGGGTTGCACTTGATGGTTCAGCTTGAGTTGAGCAAGGCTGCACTTGGGCTGAGCTTGAAGCTTCTATTTCACCATCTAGGTCATTCTTATGAATCTCTGTGGGTCGGATGTGCCCAATGCCCATAATCTTGATGGCATTAGAAGGATCAACATCACCAGCAACACATGGAACAACTTGGTCCACTTGGGATCCATTATCCTCCAAGAACATCACATCACAAGATACTTCAATAGTCCCACCGAACTTGTTGTAGTATCTATAGGCGTGGGAGTTTTTCTCATATCCAAATATACCCTCTATAGTTCTAGTTTCAAATTTACCAAGCTTCTCTTTATTGTTTTTAACAATACATTTGCATCCAAAGACACGAATGTACATGACATTAGGCTTGTTACCTGTGAGAAGCTCGTATGGAGTTTTATTATGCAGGGGACGGAGGAAGAGCCGGTTGGAGTAGTGGACAACAGTAGAGATGGCTTCTCCCAAAAAATTATGGGGTGACTTAAATTCACTCAACATGGTTCTTTCCATCTCAATAATAGTCCGGTTCTTCATTTCAACAGCACCATTTTGCTGAGGGGTATATGGAACTGAAAACTCATGTTTGATGCCCTCATCATCAACAAATTCTTGTATGGTGTAGTTCTTGAACTCGGTGCCATTGTCGGTCCTTATCGCCTTGATCTCAGATTCATACATTCGTTGAGCTTTCTTGGCGAAGATGATGAACTCTCTATAGGTCTCATCCTTAGACTTAAGGAGAAAGAACCAAGAGTATCTTGAGTAATCATCAACAATGACCAGTCCATATTTTCTCCCACCAAGGGTATCATAATGAGATGGCCCAAAGAGATCCAAGTGAAGGAGCTCCAAAGGCCTAGAGGTGGTGACAATATTCTTGATAGGGTGTCTCTTCGTGAGTAGCTTCCCATCTACACATGCACTGCAAACACGATCTTTCTCAAAGGAAATGCCGGTTAGTCCAACAATGTGCTCAACCATTAGGAGTTGTTTAAGATTTCTCATGTTGACATGACCAAGGCGGCGATGCCACAGCCAGCCCTCGTCATGTTTGGCCATTAGACATGTAGGGAGAGAAGAACTCTTTTTTGAGAGGTCAACCACGTAAAGGTTGTTCTCCACATATCCAACAAGGACCAATTTAAGATTATCACTCCTAAAGACTTTCACACAATAATTAGTAAAATAGGAATCATAACCGGCATCTGCAAGATGATAAATAGAAAGCAAATTGTAGCCAAGGGATTCAACAAGCATGACCGTCTCAAGGCACAAGTCCTTAGAGATTGCCACCTTGCCATACCCAAGTACCTTTCCCTTTGAGTTGTCACCAAAGGTGATGCTTGACTTTTTGTTAACATCCTCTATGAATTAGTCAAGCATACCTCTTCCTCCGGTCATATGATTGGTGCATCCACTGTCAAACACCCATTTTGGACCACCAGAGGAATACCCCTACAAAATCAAGTAGAGGATTTAGGAACCCATTGATTAATGGGTTCCTTTACAATGGCAACAAGATCTTTTGGTACCCAAATTTAGTACCCTCTATAAGCATAGCCATTACGAGGGCCAACATATTTAGCATACACATCACCATAATAATCTACAAATAAAGCATAGAGATTGTTAGGTCATGTGCGGTCACCACTAGTGGCTTTGCCCTTTGGGGCTTTTGCCAACATTAGTGACCTTCCTGTCCTTTTCTTGAGAGGGCTTCTCCTTCTTGTAGTTGTTCTTCTTGTGGGGCTTGGGAACATACCCAAGTCCATACTTCTTATTGTTTGACCTTTGCTTACTCAAAAGGTCATCCAATCCCATCTTATTCTTGCACTAGTATGAAAAGCCTTATAGGTGAGATCTTAGTTTTGTGGCGCACCAGCCAATTATGCGCCATAGAAAGCTTTTTTGTGGCGCACCAGGAAGGGTGCGCCACAAAAATAGCTTATTTTTGTGGCGCACTACTAAGCCATGCGCCACAGAAATTAGGTGGGGCCCACATCCTGCCACCACCAATAATTAATGTAGTTATTTCTGTGGCGCACAGGGCATGGTGCACCACAGAAATAAGTGTTTCTGTGGCGCACTTGTTCTGCTGCGCCACAGAAATAATTATTTCTGTGGCGCACTTGTTCTGGTGCGCCACAGAAATAGTGCCTCTTATATCACTGCGCGCCGTACCCCTCCCTCGCCCGTACCCCCTCTCTCCCCTCTCGATCCCTAGCTACCGCTCGTCGCCGCCTTCCATGGTGAGCGTCGCCGCCGCCGCCGTCGCCGCCTTCCTCCGCGAGGGCCGCATGCCGCCACGATCCACCCATCCCCGCCACCAGCAGCACATGCCGCTGCGGCGTGGAGGAGGAGGGGCCGCGGCGTGCAGGAGGAGGGTCCGGCGCCTGATGGCGCGTGAAGCACACGTCCGTTGGGAACCCCAAGAGGAAGGTGTGATGCGTACAACAGCAAGTTTCCCTCAGTAAGAAACCAAGGTTATCGAACCAGTAGGAGATGAAGGCCACGTGAAGGTTGTTGGTGAAGGAGTGTAGTGCGGCGCAACACCGGGGATTCCGGCGCCAACGTGGAACCTGCACAACACAATCACAATACTTTGCCCCAACTTAACAGTGAGGTTGTCAATCTCACCGGCTTGCTGAAAACAAAGGATTAAACGTATGGTGTGGAGAATGATGTTTGTTTGCAAAGAAAAACAGAGAACGGAGATTGCAGTAGATTGTATTTCAGATGTAAAAGAATGGACCGGGGTCCACAGTTCACTAGTGGTGTCTCTCCAATAAGATAAATAGCATGTTGGGTGAACAAATTACAGTTGGGCAATTGACAAATAGAGATGCATGATGGCGTGTAATTCACACGTTCGTTGGGAACCCCAAGAGGAAGGTATGATGCGCACAGCAGCAAGTTTTCCCTCAGAAAGAAACCAAGGTTTATCGAACCAGGAGGAGCCAAGAAGCACGTTGAAGGTTGATGGCGGCGGGATGTAGTGCGGCGCAACACCGGGGATTCGGCGCCAACGTGGAACCTGCACAACACAACCAAAGTACTTTGCCCCAACGAAACAGTGAGGTTGTCAATCTCACCGGCTTGCTGTAACAAAGGATTAACCGTATTGTGTGGAAGATGATTGTTTGCAAGAAAACGAGTAAAGAACAAGTATTGCGAGCAGATTTGTATTTCGAGTATAAAAGAATGGACCGGGGTCCACGGTTCACTAGAGGTGTCTCTCCCATAAGATAAAAGCATGTTGGGTGAACAAATTACGATCGGGCAATTGACAAATAGAGAGGGCATAACAATGCACATACATGTCATGATAAGTACGAGTGAGATTTAATTGGGCATTACGACAAAGTACATAGACTGCCATCCAAGCGCATCTATGCCTAAAAAGTCCACCTTCAGGTTATCATCCGAACCCCTTCCGGTA
Source organism: Lolium rigidum (assembly GCF_022539505.1). NCBI lineage: Eukaryota > Viridiplantae > Streptophyta > Magnoliopsida > Poales > Poaceae > Lolium > Lolium rigidum. The sequence goes on along the minus strand of NC_061513.1, from coordinate 42,261,604 downwards.
TTAAGTTGCAAAGCAACAGGACAATTGCATTAAGTATGGTGTGTAATGTAATCAACAACTACATCCTTAGACATAGCATCAATGTTTTATCCCTAGTGGCAACAGCACAACACAACCTTAGAACTTTACGTCACCTGTCCCGGGTATCAATGGAGGCATGAACCCACTATCGAGCATAAATACTCCCTCTTGGAGTTAAGAGCAAAAACTTGGCCGAGCCTCTACTAATAACGGAGAGCATGCAAGATCATAAACAACACATAGGTAATAACTTGATAATTAACATAACATGGTATTCTCTATCCATCGGATCCCGACAAACACAACATATAGCATTACAGATAGATGATCTTGATCATGTTAGACAGCTCACAAGATCCAACAATGAAGCACAATGAGGAGAAGACAACCATCTAGCTACTGCTATGGACCCATAGTCCAGGGGTGAACTACTCACTCATCACTCCGGAGGCGACCATGGCGGTGAAGAGTCCTCCGGGAGATGAATCCCCTCTCCGGCGGGGTGCGGAGGAGATCTCCGAGAATCCCCCGAGATGGGATTGGCGGCGGCGTCTCTGGAAGGTTTTCCGTATCGTGGTTCTCGATGCCGGGGTTTTCGCGACGGAGGCTTTAAGTAGGCGGAAGGGCAACGTGGGGGGCCACACGAGGGCCCCACACCACAGGTCGGCGCGGCCGGGGCACGGGCCGCGCCGCCCTATGATGGCGGCCCCTCGTGGCCCCACTTCGACTCCTCTTCGGTCTTCCGGAAGCTTCGTGGCAAAATAGGACCCCGGGCGTTGATTTCGTCCAATTCCGAGAATATTTCGTTACTAGGATTTCGAAACCAAAAACAGCAGAAAACAGACAAGCTGGCTCTTCGGCATCTTGTTAATAGGTTAGTTCCAGAAAATGCACGAATATGACATAAAGTGTGCATAAAACATGTAGATATCATCAATAATGTGGCATGGAACATAAGAAATTATCGATACGTCGGATGCTCGTCCCGAGCAGGTAAAACGATAACAAAGATAATTTCTGAAGTGACATGCCATCATAACCTTGATCATACTATTTGTAAACATATGTAATGAATGCAGCGATCAAAACAATGGTAATGACATGAGTAAACAAGTGAATCATAAAGCAAAGACTTTTCATGAATAGTACTTCAAGACAAGCATCAATAAGTCTTGCATAAGAGTTAACTCATAAAGCAATAAATCAAAGTAAAGGTATTGAAGCAACACAAAGGAAGATTAAGTTTCAGCGGTTGCTTTTAACTTGTAACATGTATATCTCATGGATAATAGTCAACATAGAGTAATATAACAAGTGCAATATGCAAGTATGTAGGAATCAATGCACAGTTCACACAAGTGTTTGCTTCTTGACGTGGAGAGAGATAGGTGAACTGACTCAACATAAAAGTAAAAAGAATGGTCCTTCAAAGAGGAAAGCATCGATTGCTATATTTGTGCTAGAGCTTTTATTTTGAAAACATGAAACAATTTTGTCAATGGTAGTAATAAAGCATATGAGTTATGAAAATTATATCTTACAAGTTGCAAGCCTCATGCATAGTATACTAATAGTGCCCGCACCTTGTCCTAATTAGCTTGGACTACCGGATCATCGCAATACACATGTTTTAACCAAGTGTCACAATGGGGTACCTCCATGCCGCTTGTACAAAGGTCTAAGGAGAAAGCTCGCATTTTGGATTTCTCGCTTTTGATTATTCTCAACTTAGACATCCATACCGGGACAACATGGACAACATATAATGGACTCCTCTTTAATGCATAAGCATGTGGCAACAATTATTATTCTCATATGAGATTGAGGATATATGTCCAAAACTGAAACTTCCACCATGAATCATGGCTTTAGTTAGCGGCCCAATGTTCTTCTCTAACAATATGCATGCTCCAACCATTAATGTGGTAGATCTCTCTTACTTCAGACAAGACGGACATGCATAGCAACTCACATGATATTCAACAAAGAATAGTTGATGGCGTCCCAGAAGCATGGTTATCGCACAACAAGCAACTTAATAAGAGATAAAGTGCATAAGTACATATTCAATACCACAATAGTTTTTAAGCTATTTGTCCCATGAGCTATATATTGTAAAGGTGGATGATGGAATTTTAAAGGTAGCACTCAAGCAATTTACTTTGGAATGGCGGATAAATACCATGTAGTAGGTAGGTATGGTGGACACAAATGGCATAGTGGTTGGCTCAAGGATTTTGGATGCATGAGAAGTATTCCCTCTCGATACAAGGTTTAGGCTAGCAAGGTTATTTGAAACAAACACAAGGATGAACGGTGCAGCAAAACTCACATAAAAGACATATTGTAAACATTATAAGACTCTACACCGTCTTCCTCGTTGTTCAAAACTCAATACTAGATATTATCTAGACTCTAGAGAAACCAAATATGCAAACCAAATTAGCAAGCTCTAAGTGTTTCTTCATTAATGGGTGCAAAGTATATGATGCAAGAGCTTAAACATGAGCACAAGAATTGCCAAGTATCAAATTATCCAAGACATTTTAGAGTTACTACATGTAGTATTTTCCAATTCCAACCATATAACAATTTAACGAAGAAGAAACTTCGCCATGAATATTATGAGAGCCTAAGGACATACTTGTCCATATGCTACAGCGGAGCGTGTCTCTCTCCCACAAAGTGAATGCTAGGATCCATTTTATTCAAACAAAACAAAAACAAAAACAAACCGACGCTCCAAGCAAAGTGCATAAGATGTGACGGAATAAAAATATAGTTTCAGGGGAGGAACCTGATAATGTTGTCGATGAAGAAGGGGATGCCTTGGGCATCCCCAAGCTTAGACGCTTGAGTCTTCTTAGAATATGCAGGGGTGAACCACCGGGGCATCCCCAAGTTAGAGCTTTCACTCTCCTTGATCATATTGTATCATACTCCTCTCTTGATCCTTGAAAACTTCCTCCACACCAAACTCGAAACAACTCATTAGAGGGTTAGTGCACAATAAAAATTAACATGTTCAGAGGTGACACAATCATTCTTAACACTTCTGGACATTGCATAAAGCTACTTGGACATTAATGGATCAAAGAAATTCATCCAACATAGCAAAAGAGGCAATGCGAAATAAAAGGCAGAATCTGTCAAAACGAACGGTCCGTAAAGATGGATTTTATTAGGGCACCAGACTTGCTCAAATGAAAATGCCCAAATTGAATGAAAGTTGCGTACATATCTGTGGATCACTCACGTAAATTGGCTTAATTTTCTGAGTTACCTACATAGAATTAGACCTAGATTCGTGACAGCAAAGAAATCTGTTTCTGCGCAGTAATCCAAATCTAGTATTTACTTTACCATCAAAGACTTTACTTGGCACAACAAAACATAAAACTAAGATAAGGAGAGGTTGCTACATTAGTAAACAACTTCCAAGACTCAAATATAAAACAAAAATACTGTAGTAAAAATATGGGTTGTCTCCCATAAGCGCTTTTCTTTAATGCCTTTCAGCTAGGCGCAGAAAGTGTATATCAAGTAACATCAAGAGATGAAGCATCAACATCATAATTTGTTCTAATAATAGAATCATAAGGTAACTTCATTCTCTTTCTAGGGAAGTGTTCCATACCTTTCTTGAGAGGAAATTGATATTTAATATTACCTTCCTTCATATCAATGGTAGCACCAACGGTTCGAAGAAAAGGTCTTCCCAATATAATGGGGCAAGATGCATTGCATTCAATATCCAAGACAACAAAATCAACGGGGACAAGGTTATTGTTAACCATAATATGAACATTATCAACTTTCCCCAAAGGTTTCTTTTTAGCATTATCAGTGAGATTAACATCCGGATAACAGTTTTTCAATGGTGGCAAGTCAAGCATATCATAGACTTTCTTAGGCATAACAGAAATACTTGCACCAAGATCACATAAAGCATTACAATCAAAATCTTTGACCCTCATTTTAATGATGGGCTCCCAACCATCCTCTTGCTTTCTAGGAATAGAAGTTTCAAGTTTTAGTTTCTCTTCTCTAGCTTTTATGAGAGCATTTGTAATATGTTTTGTGAAAGCCAAGTTTACAGACGCTAGCATTGGGACTCTTAGCAAGTTTTTGTAAGAACTTTATAACTTCAGAGATGTGGCAATCATCAAAATCTAAATCATTACAATCTAAAGCAATGGGATTATCATCCCCAAGGTTGGAAAAAATTTCAGCGAGTTTTATCACAGGCGGTTTCAGCGGTTTTAGCAGTTTCGGGTAATTTTGCGCGCTTTGCACTAGGAGTAGAAACATTGCCAACACCAATTATTTTACCATTAATAGTAGGAGGTGCAGCAACATGTGAATCATTAGCATTGCTAGTGGTGGTAATAGTCCAAACTTTAGCTACATTTTTCTCTTTAGCTAGTTTTTCATTTTCTTCTCTATCCCACCTAGCACGCAGTTCAGCCATTAATCTTATATTCTCATTAATTCTAACTTGGATGGCATTTGCTATAGTAACAATTTTATTTTCAATATCCCTATTAGGCATAACTTTAGATTTCAAAAGATCAACATCAGAAGCAAGACTATCAACTCTAGAAGCAAGAATATCAATTTTATTGAGCTTTTCCTCAACAGATTTGTTAAAGGCAGTTTGTGTACTAATAAATTCTTTAAGCATAGCTTCAAGTCCAGGGGGTGTATTCCTATTATTGTTGTAAGAATTCCCATAAGAATTAGCATAACCGTTACCATTATTATAAGGATATGGCCTATAGTTATTAATAGAATTGTTCCGATAAGCATTGTTGTTGAAATTATTATTTTTAATGAAGTTTACATCAACATGTTCTTCTTGGGCAACCAATGAAGCTAAAGGAACATTATTAGGATCAACATTAGTCCTATCATTCACAAGCATAGACATAATAGCATCAACCTTATCATTCAAGGAAGAGGATTCTTCAACAGAATTTACCTTCTTACCTTGTGGAGCTCTTTCCGTGTGCCATTCAGAGTAATTAACCATCATATTATCAAGAAGCTTTGTTGCTTCACCAAGAGTGATGGACATAAAGGTACCTCCAGCAGCTGAATCCAATAAATTCCGCGAAGAAAATTTTAGTCCTGCATAGAAGGTTTGGATGATCATCCAAGTAGTCCAGTCCATGGGTTGGGCAATTTTTAACCAAAGATTTCATTCTTTCCCAAGCTTGAGCAACATGTTCATTATCCAATTGTTTAAAATTCATTATGCTACTCCTAAAAGATATAATTTTAGCAGGGGGATAATATCTACCAATAAAAGCATCCTTGCATTTAGTCCAGGAATCAATACTATTCTTAGGCAGAGATAGCAACCAATCTTTAGCTCTTCCTCTTAATGAGAAAGGAAACAATTTTAATTTTATAATGTCACCATCTACATCTTTATACTTTTGCATTTCACACAATTCAACAGAATTATTAAGATGGGCAGCAGCATCATCAGAACTAACACCAGAAAATTGCTCTCGCATGACAAGATTCAGTAAAGCAGGTTTAATTTCAAAGAATTCTGCTGTAGTAGCAGGTGGAGCAATAGGTGTGCATAAGAAATCATTATTATTTGTGCTAGTGAAATCACACAACTTAGTATTT
>NC_061513.1:42175049-42255840 GCF_022539505.1 Lolium rigidum | reverse complement strand
CATAAAATGACATCCTATATATGAATCTTATTCTCCGGACCATTCCGAACTCCTCGTGATGTCCGGGATCTCATCCGGGACTCCGAACAAATATTCGAACTCCATTCCATATTCAAGTACTACCATTTCAACATCCAACTTTAAGTGTGTCACCCTACGGTTCGTGAACTATGCGGACATGGTTGAGTACTCACTCCGACCAATAACCAATAGCGGGATCCGGAGATCCATAATGGCTCCCACATATTCAACGATGACTTTAGTGATCGAATGAACCATTCACATACAATACCAATTCCCTTTGTCACGCGATATTTTACTTGTTCGAGGTTTGATCTTCGGTATCACTCTATACCTTGTTCAACCTCGTCTCCTGACAAGTACTTGATACGTCTCCAACGTATCGATAATTTCTTGTGTTCCATGCCACATTATTGATGTTATCTACATGTTATATGCACACTTTATGTCATATTCGTGCATTTTCTGGAACTAACCTATTAACAAGATGCCGAAGTGCCAGTTCCTGTTTTCTGCTGTTTTTGGTTTCAGAAATCCTAGTAACGAAATATTCTCGGAATCGGACGAAATCAACGCCAAAGATCTTAGAATCCCCGGAAGCATCCAGAACACACGAGAGGGATCAGAGGGGGGCCACAGGGCCACCAAACCCTACCCCGGCGCGGCCAAGGGGGCGCCCCCCTAGGGTGTGGACCCCCCTTCGACCTTCCTGCGCCGCCTCTCCGCCTATAAAGAGCCCCTGGATCAGAAAACCCGAGACCAATTGACGAAACCCACGAAAACCTTCCAGAGCCGCCGCCATCGCGAAGCCAAGATCTGGGGGACAGGATCTCTGTTCCGGCCAATGTTAAGGAAATCGGTAATCGTTAACTGCTCGGTCGGCTTGGGATTAGAGATTAATCGGAATTCGGACGATTAACTGATTTAATCGGTCGGCTATTAATCGGTGCAACCTACACAAATTAGCACTTAAAAAAATTTATATAAGAAAAATAATAGTATATGAGCCTCTATATGTCTCTCCCTACTTCTCTAAAGCCTAAAATCCTAGAAAAACTTGTACGCTTCTCCTCCATGACCTAATCTTTAAGGTCAGGAGCAAATCAGGATCCACTAGCCGAAGCCGCGTTCCTTCCTTCCACTTCTTCTCCTCCCACCTCTGAAGTTTATATTCTCCCACCACCTACCCAAGGTACGACCCCTCTTACACCTCAAGCACCTAACCTATTGAAGGCGTCCTCTAGTTCCTGGATGAGCTCCTGTATCTGAGGTCTGGGAAACTATGAGTAACTGATCTGGGAGGGCAAGAAACTATTTGGTAACAGTGGAAATGAAGCTACTGGAGGCTGAAATCAAGCGGGAGCTTCGCAAAATCTACTTTATTGGGGAGGGGTAGCGCATGTATTAGTGATATGCATTGAAAATATTGTAACTTTTTTGACCAAGTGTGGTAGTTAATCGGGAAAATACCTAGTAATCGGACTTTCGGACTGATTAATCGGGCTAAAGGATTAACACAAGAGATTAATGGTAATCGACACGGTCAAGCCCCTAGTAGTGATTAATCGGCCTAGTAATCGTTGAATCGGCCTAGTTTTTTAACAGTGGTTCCGGCACCCTGCCGGAGCGGGGAAGTGCCCCCGGAAGGCTTCTCCATCGACACCGCTGCCATCTCCACCGCCATCTTCATCACCGCTGCTGCTCCCATGAGGAGGGAGTAGTTCTCCATCGAGGCTCGGGGCTGTACCGGTAGCTATGTGGTTCATCTCTCTCCTATGTGCTTCAATACAATAATCTCATGAGCTGCCCTACATGATTGAGATTCATATGATGATGCTTGTAATCTAGATGTCATTATGCTAGTCAAGTGAGTTTTACTTATGTGATCTCCGGAGACTCCTCGTCCCACGTGTGTAAAGGTGACAGTGTGTGCACCGTGTGGGTCTCTTAGGCCATATTTCACAGAATACTTACTCATTGAATGGCATAGTGAGGTGCTTATTTATATCTCTTTATGATTGCAACATGTTTGTATCACTACTATCTATGTGCTACTCTAGTGATGTGTTATTAAAGTAGTTTTATTCCTCCTGCATGTGTGCAAAGGTGACGAGTGCGTGCACCGTGTTAGTACTTGGTTTATGCTATGATCATGATCTCTTGTAGATTATGGAGTTAACTCTTGCTATGATAATATTGATGTGATCTATTCCTCCTACATATGCATGAAGGTGACAGTGTGCATGCTATGCTAGTACTTGGTTTAGTAGCGTTGATCTATCTTACACTAAAGGTTACTTAAACATGAGCATTATTGTGGAGCTTGTTAACTCCGGCATTGAGGGTTCGTGTAATCCTACGCAATGTGTTCATCATCCAACAAAAGTGTAGAGTATGCATTTATCTATTCTCGTTATGTGATCAATGTTGAGAGTGTCCACTAGTGAAAGTGTAATCCCTAGGCCTTGTTCCTAAATACCGCTCGCGTTACTACTGCTGCGTTACTACTCGCTACATTACTACTCGCTTGTTTACTGTTTTACTGCGTTACTACTGCTGCAATACCACCACCATCAACTACACGCCAAGCACTTTTCTGGCACCGTTGCTACTGCTCATACTTATTTATACCACATGTATTTCACTATCTCTTCGCCGAACTAGTGCACCTATTTGGTGTGTTGGGGACACAAGAGACTTCTTGCTTTGTGGTTGCAGGGTTGCATGAGAGGGATATCTTTGACCTCTTCCTCCCTGAGTTCGATAAACCTTGGGTATCCACTTAAGGGAAACTTGCTGCTGTTCTACAAACCTCTGCTCTTGGAGGCCCAACACTGTCTACAGGAAAGGAGGGGGAACGTAGACATCAGTACTCTTTACTCGTACGGTGGTATGTGGTCTCTTATGAACTCATTCATATGCTTGCAAGACATTAGACGACATTCCACCGAGAGGGCCCAGAGTATATCTATCCGTCATCGGGATGGACAAATCCCACTATTGATCCATATGCCTCAACTCATACTTTTCGGATACTTAATCCCACCTTTATAACCACCCATTTACGCTGTGGCGTTTGATGTAATCAAAGTACCTTTCCGGTATAAGTGATTTACATGATCTCATGGTCATAAGGACTAGGTAACTATGTATCGAAAGCTTATAGCAAATAACTTAATGACGAGATCTTATGCTACGCTTAATTGGGTGTGTCCATTACATCATTCATATAATGATATAACCTTGTTATTAATAACATCCAATGTTCATGATTATGAAACTAATCATCCATTAATCAACAAGCTAGTTTAAGAGGCATACTAGGGACTTCTTTGTTGTCTACATATCACACATGTACTAATGTTTCGGTTAATACAATTATAGCATGATATATAAACATTTATCATAAACATAAAGATATAAATAATAACCACTTTATTATTGCCTCTAGGGCATATCTCCTTCATGGAGATGATCGGATCAACTTAATTCCCATGTCCTCGCAGAACTCTCTAAACTCGTGACAAATGAAGACCGAACCTCCATCGGTCGTGATAGTCTGGGGAATCCCGAATCTATGAATGACATGTTCTTTCACGAAATCGATAACATCTTTCGATGCCACTGACTTCATAGGGACGGCCTCCACCCATTTAGTGAAATAATCTGTAATGGCTAAAATCCACACATGGCCTTTGCTCGATGGAGGATTGATTTTGCCGATCATATCCATGCCCCAACCTCGAAATGGCCAAGGCTTGATGATGGGGTTCATTGCTGATGCGGGTACCTTCTGAATTTTCCCAAACTTCGACACGCTTGACACCCTTTATAGTACTTAAAACAATCCTCAAGCATGGTGGGCCAATAAAACCCCGATCGCTCCGATCAACCATTTCATCTTATGAGCCGATTGGTGAGTTCCACGAGCGCCTTCGTGTACTTCGTGTAAGAGCCGATTTGATTCGGTTGGTCCCAAACATTTGAGAAGTAACCCTTCCAAAGTCCTGTAGAACATGTCATCTCCAATAAGGACATACTTCATGGCCTTGTACCTTATCCGTTTAGGTGCCCCCCGAGCCGAATCTTTCAAGTAATTGAAGATATCAGCTCTCCAGTCATCCGATTCCAGGAACTGTACCTCAACATCGGCTCCACCTGCTACGTCCTTGTAGCCTGACGCCATCTGTGCGAGATCGTTCGCTTCGATATTTTGCGACCTCGGGATCCAATTGAAGTTTATGTACCTAAATTGTGCCATCAGCTCACGGCATTGCATCCATACTGGGAAGAGCGACTCGCTCTCACATTTGTATTCCTCCGTGAGTTGGGAAATCACCAATTTTGAGTCTCCAAAAAGTTCCACCGCTTCGCCCGGCTTCCAAAAGCAACTCCATTCCCTTGCGTATTGCTTCATACTCGGCGACATTGTTGGTGCAAGGGGTAGGTAGCTCGATGGAGAAGGAATATGTTGCCCCCGGGCGACACGAGTAGAATGCCGATGCCGCAACCATCATCACAAGTCGATCCATCGAAAAACATGGCCCATGCACGCACGAACGGTCTTGCTATATCGATGTTGATTCGTTCGAGCAATAAGATCGGCCAACGCTCGTCCCTTGGATCGCTTTCGCGAGCCGATACCGGAGATCAAATTCCGATAATGCAAACATCCACTTACCGAGTCGGCCTTTCAACACAGGAGCCGACAGCATATGTTTGATGACATCTGATTTGTATATGATGACAATTTCTGCTGACAGGAAGATATGACGAAGCTTGGTGCAGGTAAAAAATAGGCAGAGGCACAACTTCTCGATCTCAGGGTACCTAGTCTCTGCATCCAACATTCTTCTGCTGAGGTAGAAAGCGACTCTCTCCGGACCATCATAAACTTGCACCACCACTGAGGCGATGGAAGTGTCAGCTACTGGCAGGTAAATATAGAATGGTCTGTCTTGCTGGGGCGGGACCAACACAGGTGGCTTCGTTAGATACTCTTTAATCTCGTCAAACGCTCGCTGTTGCTCTGCCCCCCAGTGAAACTCCTCATCAGCTTTAATTTTTACCAATCCCATGAACGGCTCGATTCGCCCTAACAGATTGGAAATGAACCTTCTGACGAAGTTGATTTTGCCGATGAGACTCTGGAGTTCCTTCTTCGTGGTAGGTGGCTTCATTGTTCGCACTGCCTCCTGACTTTTCAGACCGATCTCAATTCCACGTTCATGAACCAAGAAACCCAAGAATTGACCGGCCGTTACACCAAAAGCACACTTCTTTGGATTCATTCTTAGCCCGAATTTTCTAGTTCGGTCCAGGATGCGTCGCAAATCCTCCAAGTGTCCTTCTACTGAAACAGACTTGACTACCACGTCATCAATGTAAATCTCCACTAACTTGCCGATCAGATCATGAAAGATGTAATTCATGGCTATTTGGTATGTTGCGCCGGCATTTTTCAGTCCAAATGTCATGACTACATATTCAAACAACCCTACCGAACCTGGTACTCTGAATGCAGTCTTGTGTATATCTTCTGGAGCCATAAAAATTTGGTTGTAATCGGCATTGCCATCCATGAAACTTAAAACCTTATGACCAGCAGCTGCATTGATCAATGTCTCTGCTACCGGCATTGGATACTCATCCTTTGGAGTGGCTCTATTGAGATCCCGAAAATCTATGGCGACGCGCCATCGGCCATCCTTTTCTGTACGAGTACGATACTAGAAATCCACTCAGCATACTCGCATGGCCTGATGAACCCGGCGTTCAACATTTTCTCGATCTCTTTCTTGACTTCTTCTAAAATTTCGGCCTTCATCCGTCGTGCTCGCTGCTGGAACGGCCGAAATCCTTTCTTAAGAGGGAGCCGATGCTCAATGATGCTCTGTCTAACCCTAGCATCTCTGTGTAATCCCAGGCAAAGCAATCTGGGTATTCTTTCAACAAAGCTATCATCAGGCCCCTCAGATGTGGATCTAACTTTTTGCTGATAAATGTTGGTCGTGGCTTATCCCCAGGACCAATGTCAATCTCCTCTAGCTCATCAGCCGACGTAAACCCATATCCTAGCTTTCCGTCGCCTGCTAGATCGATACTGAACACAGGCAAAACGTATGGTGAGGATAATTTGGGCCGATTGCTGGAATCGGCCCCCTTTTCGATTGCATTGCTCAATGAAGTTTTACAACTTATTTGTGCTCTACTACGGGAGGGAGTCTCCCTACTACGACTACGTGACATGCTTGAGGTGAGATCATTGCATTTTATTTTTTGGGGCCGATCGCAGGGATCAGCCTTGCCACGTACGTCCATCGACTTTGCTCTTGCTACCCTGTCAGGCCGGTGAATAAGACCAGCCTCACCCTGTTTTTTGTAGCTTCGATGCGCTCACAGCCATCCAAACTGACTCCAGAGATCGGCTCTTGGTCTGCTGCGTCCCAAATATTCATGCCAGCTATTGAGATCTCGATCGAGTCATCTGCATGAACGACCTCCACTTCATCTCCATCCCACTGTATCAGGCATTGGTGCATTGTGGATGGAATGCAGCAGTTGGCGTGAATCCAATCTCTCCCTAGCAGGACAGCGTAGGTGCTTTTGTTGTCGACGATGAAGAATGATGTAGGGATGGTTTTTCGGCCCACGGTTAGATCCACGTTCAGAACGCCTTGCGTTTCTGATGCTTGGCCGTTGAAGTCGCTTAGTGTGACGTTGGTTTTGATCAGATCTGCGTTAGAGCGTCCCAAACGCCGTAGCATGGAGTATGGCATTATATTGACTGCCGCTCCCGTGTCAACCAACATCTTGCCGACAGGCTGCCCGTTGATATAACCTTTTAGGTACAGGGCCTTCAAATGTTTGTAGCTCTTCTCTCGAGGCTTTTCAAAGATAACTGGCCGTGGGCCACAGTCAAACTGTGCTACCGGCACTTCGTCGGTTCTTGGGGCACGAAACTCCGACGGAAGTATGAACACCATATTTGTGCCAGCCGATGCCTTCGCATCGGCTTTTATTTGTTTGGGGCGCCATTCTTTCTTCTGCGGATGAGTCTCCGCCTCCAAAGTTTGCTGAATATTCACGGCCAGATCGGGCCGTGCTTTCCTCAACGTGTGCAGGTATTGCGCCTCGGCTTCCTCCAAGCTACGTAGCCGTTGAACCCTACGCTTTTGGGAGTGACTGAGTCCATCAGGGCACCACCTTGGCCGGTGGTATCTATCTTCTCCTTCATCTTCTGATTCCTCGAAATCTTCCACTCGAGATGACTCAGCTCGTCTGTTCTGAGGTGGGAGAGGCCCTAGACGCTTGAACACTGAAACCTCACCTGTGTCCTCCTTCTGCTGTCTACATTCCGGGCAGTTGTCGATTGTAGGCAATCGGCTCATTCCTGAATCCCAGCAGTGTTTAAAGAAAGGACAATCCCAGTGTCTGTCCATGTCTTCCTGCTCTCTCGACTTCCCCTTAGCGCGGCGCTCATATCCTTCGTCGTCTCTATCATACCAACGATATTTTCCGTTGTCGACATCAGACCGACGATATCTTTCGTCATCTACGTCGTACCGCCGACGTCGGTCGTACTGACGCTCATATTTGTTAAGGAGATGCGCTGAGAGCGGTCGTTGATACCGCACGTTTCTCACTTGTTCCTCGGTGATGTACCGTCTATCATCATATCGGGGCCGGTCGCGTGGGCCGTCCTCCTCCTTTTCCTTGCCACGTGAGTGACCGATTTCTTCTTTATCCCTGCCATGGTGGTATACAGGCCCTGCCATGTTAACATCGAATGAAAAATCTAGCTGACACCTCGTGTAGTGATTGAGTTCCTCCATGTTGACGCCAGGAAACGGTTGCGTGTCCACTTTCATGGCAAACTGACCAAGGATCAGACGGCCTTGTTCTATCGCCGTTTGGATCTGCCGACGCAACTCTTTGCAGTCATTGGTGGTATGGGTGAACGAGTGATGCCACTTGCAGTACGGTCTCCCGTTCATTTCTTGCGCTGTAGGGATTTTATGTCCTTCGGGTAACTTCAGCTGTTTTTCCTTAAGCAATAAATCGAATATTTGCTCAGCTTTGCTTATATCGAAGTCAAACCCTTTTGCAGGCCCTTGTTGTTTCACCCATTTGCAGGACACGGGAGCTGCCCCCCGAGCCCATTCAGCCACGGCTACTTCCTGATCCTCTGCAGAGTCCCCAACTTCTTCTGTCTCGACCAGGCCTATCGGACGCTTGAACTTGTCTTGGTACAATTCTGGGTGACGCTGCTCATACAATGTCAATTTCTGGACCTTGTGCGCCAGTGAATTGTATTCCACTTGGAAAGCCAGATCCTTGATCGGCGCTGCGAGGCCCAACACTGCCAGATCGACTGCTTCTTTCTCAGTTAAACGAGCCGAATAACATCGGTTCTTGACAGTCCTGAAACGCTGAATGTACTCCGACACCGTTTCTCCCCGTTTCTGCCGCACCTGCGCCAGATCGGCAATGCCAGCCTCGGTAGCTTCTGAGTGGTATTGAACATGAAACTGCTCTTCCAGCTGCTTCCACGTCCGGACTGAATCTGGTGGCAACGAGGTATACCACCCAAAGGCTGGTCCTGTGAGGGATTGCGCAAAAAACCTCACACGTAACGGGTCTGATGCTGAAATCATGCCCAACTGTGCGAAATATCGGCTCACATGCTCAATTGAGCTAGACCCTTCTGATCCATTGAACTTTGAGAACTCAGGGAGCCGATATTTGGGCGGCAGCGGAATCAAATCATATTCGTTGGGGTACGGCTTGGAATAGCCGACTGTTCTCCTCTTTGGCGGGATGCCGAACTGGTCTCTCAAGATTGTACTTGATTTGTTCCACGGTATGAGCTGCAGGGGCTGAGCTTTCATGACTCGTTCCGAGTGGCATATTTAGCTAGCCACGCCTCGTTTATCGGCGTCCGCTCCGAAATCCCTCCTGCTGCAATCTGGTTCGTGCGCGCCAAGTTATTGCAGTCCGGCATGTATGTGCACACGTATCCATGTGGGATTTCTTTAGGCGGCTCATACAGGAATTGGCAATCGCCAGGATCGCCTCCAACCTTGTAGACGACGTATGCCGGTGAACCCTGTGGCTCTGGAGCTGCAAGCGCGAATGGCAGTTGCGGTCCGGTGCCGGAACGGTATTTCTCCCTGGTGAGTCCCTAGGGCAGGCCCGACGGAGAGTACGATGCTTCATGATTTCCTGAACCACGCGAACCGCAATGCGCTCGAAAGCGTTCACCGGGCTCTCGGAGTGACGGTGTAGAGAATGAGCCACCATGTAATTAACTTCGCAGCGCAGAGCTGCCGGTGCGTTCCTCTGAAGGGAGAGATAGATCTACTTCATCGAGAACGCCTTCGGGTGAGAACCCTCTCCACCTAATGCCATGTTTACGGGTCCTCTCGAACGAGCGGATGAGATCGGATTCGAAGACGGCTTTAATCTCATCATATTTCTTCTTGTGCTCCTCAGGCAGCTCTTCGTACGTGATTGGTTCGTCCGCCATCTCAGCTGCAGATGTTGACGCAGTTGCTGTAGAATGTGGTCCCACCGGGCGTGCCAGAATGTGTTGCCTGCCAAAACCCACCGACGAGCAGCGACGAGCAACACGAAGAGCCGGGAGGCTCCCAGAACTGCTGGTGGGTCCTGGTCCCTCGGGCAACGGCCCGCAAAACTCCGGCACATGTCCTGGCTATTGCGAGGGCGTGCCACCTGACCTATACCTGGTCAGGAAGGTGATGGATTGCTTCAATTAGTTTCCTGCATGGCAGACACGTAAACATTAAATCCGAGCCTCGATCGGCTCTCAGGTTACCTCGTGAATCGGCTCAAAGAGCCGATTGACCCATGGTTCGTATTGGATCTACAATAACATGGGGATCCTGCTTTATCAAAACCAAGTTAAATCGATCTACGACAGTCTAGGGCTTTCACCACATAATTGGAACATCCTACGCGTAGTTGAGCCTGGCAGATACGAAAGATAACAGAAAACTAGTCCTAGAAGAGGCCTAAAAACCAACGCAGAGTCGATTCCCGGAAGAACCCCTCTTGGATCGGCAAACCATACCTTACGCACTACTGGATCATTCAACCCGTTTGCAAGGCCTAACCATGCGGATATCAAACTAATCCTTGGAGAACAAGGAACAACCATAACAGATCAGATCTACTAAATAAAGACCAAGCAAGATGCTGCCCTTACACCCAAGATAGGTGCAAAGGCAGCTAGATATTTAGGGGCAACATAACTAAGCTAACATATCAGAAAAGTATCGATGTTAGCCCCAAAACATCTATGATAATGGTATTGCTCGCCATCAACAAGGCTTCAGTACGAGCAACACAAAACAACGAATAAACTGATACTGCTTAGATCGCAAGATGCGATCTGGGCAGCATGACGCTTACCCGGAAGAAACCCTCGAAACAAGGGGTGGCGATGCGCCTAGATTGTGTTTGTTGTGAACGTGATCGTCCTCCTTCTCAATAACCCTAGGTACATATTTATAGTCCGTAGACTTTCTATCTTTAGAATAAACCTAACTGTGTACGAACCAAACTCTATCTCTTAATTCTAAACTAAAACGTGATCTACATAATGTACAGATATACGGGCAATCTAGCCCAAACTCTCGCACGAGGCCAATTCAGAAACACTTTATGTACATATCCTCTAAGCCCATCTCACGGCATATTTTTACTGGATTTTGGTAGTGGGAATATCTTCCATAGATTCTGAAAGAACATTTCCCGCCCTTTTGGGTTTTGTGTGTTTGACGTCAACACTATGTATATATTTATGTGTGTCTATGTAGACAGGTACAAGCCATCAAAAATTGATGGATCGGTGTATTGGTTTTGCTGTTGTTCGAATGTTCTCGTAGGTTTTCGGATGCGGCGGAAGTTCCGGCCAAGTCCGGCGGAAGTTCCGGCTCGTCATTTTTCAGTTAGTTGCTTCTCGGCGCGGTCTGGACTCGGTTTTCTCTTTAGGGGCGGAAGTTCCGGTGGAAATGGCCGGAAGTTCCGGCCAGCGGAAGTTCCGCCCAACTTCGGGCAAGTTCCGGAATTGCGAGTTTGTGGCTCGGTATGTCTCGTAAGGTTTTTGCCAATTTCCGGAACTTGGCCGGAACTTGGCCGGAACTTCCGGCCACCGGAAGTTCCGCCCAAGTTCCGCCCTTCATGTGCTTTGCGGTGTATTTTTACGGGGCGGAAGTTCCGGCCTGAGTGGCCGGTACTTCCGGTGGAAGCCGGAACTTCCGGCCATCCCGGCCGGAACTTCCGTGTTAGTGGTTTTCGTCCCCAACGGTCGGATCCGAAAGCTCCTCCCATATAAATAGCTTTCTCCTCCAAAGGGAGAAGTTGCTCAATCATTGCAAGAAAAATCTGCCAAGCTTCACCACCATTAGAGCCACCTCAAGAACACAAGATTTGCAAGATCTCCTTCCTCCCCCAACCAAAGCTCTTGATCTTTGGGGATTCGAAGGAGAAGACACCGATCTACATCCTCACCGAAGCGTTCTTCATTTCCCCTCTCTTGTTTGAGGGATCTCATGCTAGTGTTCCTATTTGGTTCCCTAGTTGATTTGTTGTTGATGTGTTGTTGTTGATTGTTGTATTGTTACAGATTTGGGAGCCTCCAATTTGGTTGTGGATGTGTGCCCCAAGAACTTTGTAAAGGCCCGGTTTCCGCCTCGAGGAAATCCCTTAGTGGAAGTGGGCTAGGCCTTCGTGGCGTTGCTCACGGGAGATCTGAGTGAAGCCTTCGTGGCTGTTGGTTTGGCTTGCGTAGCAACCACACTCCTCCAAACGTAGACGTACCTTCTTGCAAAGGAAGGGAACTACGGGAATCATCTCCGTGTCATCGCGTGCTACACTCTCGGTTACCTCTATCCCACTCTATCTACTATTGCGTAGCTATACCTTGCTTAGTTGATATCCTTGTCATATAGGTAAATTCACTTAGTTGCATATCTAGAGAATTTACCTTTCGTGTCAAGCCTAAATTGAAAAAGAACTAAAAATTGGTTTGCACCTATTCACCCCCCCCCCTCTAGGTGCGGCATACGATCCTTTCAATTGGTATCAGAGCCTCGGCTCTTATTTCGGGCTTAACCGCCTAAGAGTATGCCGGACGAGGTGCCCTCGGTAGGGGCCGCCCGGACGGTCTCGTGGAAGACTTCAATTCATTGAAGTCCTCCATGGAAGCCCAAATGGAAAGCATGAAAAAGATGATTGCCGAGCTATTGGCTCCGGCCCTACCCAAGGCACCTAGTGTAGAGGTAAAAGACACGGGTGCGTTAGATGATGGAGAGGCTTCGGACTTACCCTCATCTACCAAACCCGTGGAAGGTGACAACTTAAACACTATCAAAGCTACAAGTGCATCTCCCAAGGGAACTAGTGAAAGTGAGAGCTACAATCGAGTACCTCCACCTTTCCAATCACCCGATATACCAGTTCCCATGCCTCATTTGAACATTAGGGGCGACCCACCTAAGTTTTCCGTTGATAATTTCGATACTTGGCAATTTGAGTTCCGCTCTCATGTTTGCAGTGCCTCCAATGAACTATGGAGAATCATCTTGGAGGGCTTCAAGCCATACAACCCCGACAAGTTGACTAGAAGAGAAGTCGTTGATAGTCAACTCAACAACACCGCCCTTCACATGATTCAAACTAGTGTGGGGACTCCGGAATTGCATCGTGTCCGGAACTACACCACCGCCAAGGAAGCTTGGGACGGCTTGGCCGCTAGTTGCATTGGAAGTGAGAGCACAAGGAGGAACAAGTATAATGCTCTTAAGAATAAAGCCGAAGGATTCTTGAGGCTACCGGATGAAGATCATGAACTCATGTATGGAAGACTTCTCACCGTTGCCAATGCCTTCCGGCTTATTGGTGCCACCCACATAAATGACTCTTGGATCAAGGAGAAGTACATTGAATGCATGATGCCATTTGTACCCATCGATGTCAAGACTCTTGTGGGGAGGGAATGCTATTCCTCTCTCACCTCTCAACAAGTCGTGCACGAGATGCAAGCTCTCAAGGTGCTTGAGGAAGCCTCTCATGATTCTCGCAATCGTGCTCTTGGGATGGCAAAAGGTTCCAATCTTGCCTTGGTGGTCAACTCCGTCGATGAAGTGACTCCTCAAGAATCTTATAGGGCATCTTGGAGCATGTCCTATCCGGAAGATTTACAATGCCACTACCATGATCACATGGCCTTCCATGCAAAATCCTTTTGGGTTGATCCCTCCAAGGCCAAGGAAGACAACATCAAGAGGAACAACAAAAGTGGTTTCACTAGCTTTGGTCCAAAGACAAGATCTTGCTACAATTGTGATGACAAGCGCCACTTCATTGCCGAATGCCCCTATGAAAATAGAGAGCTTCATAATGGAAGGCTCATTCCCAAGGACAAGAGCAAGGATACCAAGGGCAAGTATTCAAAAGCCCCCAACAAGAAGTTCTACAACAACAAGACCAAGAAGGGCAAGAGGCCCTCAAGAGTTGTGCTAGTAACAAGGGAAGAATACTCTTCCGATGAAGTTGAAAGTTCTAGTGGTGATGAAGATGAAGAAAGCTCAAAGGAATTGGCCGCCATTGTCACCACCAACATACCCTCTTCATCTCTCTTTGAATCTCCCAATGAGAACCCTCCTATCAAGAATGCACATTGCTTCATGGCAAGGTCCTCCTTGGACACATCTATCGTGCTATCAACTCAAGAAGAGTATACCTCCGGAGATGATGATGTTGATGATGAAGAAGATGCATCCTCCAATGGATTGATTGCTCTTGCCTCCCTCTCCACTAACTCTTCATCACCAAGTGAATCCCCCAATGAGGTCATCCTTGTGGAGGAAGAAAGTTGCCTCATGGCTAAATCCTCCGAGGTATCATCTCCTAACCCCTCTATCCCTAACATATCTAGTGAACTAGGGGTTGATGATGCTAGTCTAAAAGTGAAACAAGAAATGCTAGATTTTGATGATTTCATTCTCAACCTACAAGGTAACACTAAAAAGCATGTTTCAAACCTCATGATTCGTTTAGCTCAACAAAGTGCTATGCTTGAGAAAAAGGGTCAAATAGAGAGAGAAGACTCTCTCGAAATCCATGCTCTTAAAAATGCTCTTGAGGAATGTCAAGAAACCATATCTTCTCTTGAAGAGAGGTTAGAAAATATTGAAGAGCCTCAAGATAAAATTAACAAGCTCACTAAAGCTAGAGATCTTGCTAGGGCTAAGAATAAAGTGTTTACAAAGGAAAAGGCCCAATTTGGGGTTGATCATGAGAAACTTGTGAAGGATCTAGATGAACTAGACAAAGCTCACAAAGCTTTGAAGAGTGAATACACTCTCCTATCCAAGTCGTTTGAGCAACTTCAAATTAGGCTTGCTTCATATGATGTGCCTAGTTCCTCTACTCCTCTATGTGATCATGCAAACATTGTTGAGGAAAATGCTAGGTTGAAGGATGAACTTGCTAAGGCCTCCTCTCCCCAAAGTAAACTTTCTTTGGATGATCTTTTGAGTAAGCAAAGATCAAACAATGGGAAGGAGGGCCTTGGTTTTAATGCCAAGGCAAAGAAGGCAAACAAGCAAAAGGCCAAGCCCGCACAAGAAAAGAAGAAAGTCGTCACTAATGGTGAAGCCTCCAAGGGCAAAACCATGAATGATGATGATGCGGGAATTGCTAACCCTCACTATGTTTTATTTAAAGATTATTATGGTGATGTTTATGCTAAATATGTTGGCCCATATGATGGTTATGTTGCTTGGTCTATTTGGGTCCCAAATACCCTTGTTGCTAACAAAAGAGGACCCATTGCAAAATGGGTACCTAAATCCAAGAATTGATCTCATGTAGGACTATGCCGCCGGAGGTTCAAAGTGGGTACTTGATAGTGGATGTACAAGTCATATGACCGGCGGCAAGAACCTCGTCAAGGAGTTGAGGCCTAACATTAATGATATCACCGTCTCCTTTGGCGATAATTCTACATCCGAGGTATTGGGTTTTGGCAAGGTTGTGGTTGCACACAACATTACTCTTGTGGATGTCATGCTTGTCAAACCCTTGGTTACAATTTGCTTTCCGTTTCCGCCCTTGGCAAGATGGGTTTCGCCGTCTTTATTGATAATGATATTGTGGTCCTCTTGTGGAGCAAGACTCTAAAAGTCGCTTTCGTTGGGTATCGCGAACACAACTTGTATGTGGTGGACTTTTCGGGGACCACCACGTCAAGTGCGATGTGCCTATTCGGAAAGGCGGACGTGGGTTGGTTGTGGCATCGCCGCCTAGCCCATGTCAACATGAGAACTCTGCAAAGTCTTCATAAGGGGAACCATATTGTGGGACTAATGGAAAATGTGTCTTTTGCCAAAGATCGTGTTTGTAGGGCTTGTGTTGAAGGCAAAATGCATGACTCTCCGCACCCAAGCAAGACCATTATCTCTTCCAAGAGGATCTTGGAGCTCCTTCATGTGGATCTCTTTGGTCCCGTTACTCATGCAAGTCTTGGTGCGAAGAAACAATGCTTGGTGATTGTCGATGACTACTCAAGATACACTTGGGTCTACTTTCTCAAGACGAAAGATGAGACTCAACAAATATTCATTGACTTTGCCACCGAGGTGCAACGCCAACACAACCTCCTCATTATGGCAATAAGAAGTGACAACGGCTCCGAGTTCAAGAACTACACACTCAATGTTTTTCTTAGTGATGAGGGGATTCGTCATCAATATTCCGCTGCTTACACCCCTCAACAAAATGGTGTTGCAGAGAGGAAGAACCGGACTCTTATGGATATGGCAAGATCTATGATGGCGGAGTATAAATCCCGCTATAACTTTTGGGCCGAAGCCATCTCCACCGCTTGTCACTCCTCCAACCGGCTCTATCTCCGCAAGGGCTTGAACAAGACTCCATATGAAATACTCACCGGGAACAAGCCTAATATCTCATACTTCAAGGTGTTCGGGTGTAAGTGTTTCTACAAAATCAAAGGAGTTCGTTTGTCTAAATTTGCTCCTAAAGCTTTGGAGGGTATATTTGTTGGTTACGGTGCTCGAATCTCACACTTATAGAATCTTTGATGTATCCTCCGGGATTATCATTGAATCTTGTAGTGTGAAGTTCGAAGAAAATGATGGCTCCCAAGTGGGGCAAGTTGATGTTTGTGCGAGGTGATGAAATACCTCAAGATGCCATAGTAAGAATGGGTGTGGGATTTTTCCGCCCCATTGAGGGACACGGTGTGGCGTCTCGGGAAGGACTATGCTCTACCACGGTGGAGCCCTCATCTTCTCAACATCAACAAACCCCATCAAGTGAAGCAAATGATGCACCAACCCAAGAACAAGAACAAAACCCTCTCTCTAGTGTGCAAGATCAAGGTCAAGATCAACCAAGAATTCATGATGGTTCCGATGAGTATCCATTTGATATTTGCTCCGCACCAAATGATGTCCAAGATCAAGCACATGATGTTGAGCAACCCCAAGTAATTGAGGAAGCTCAAGTTGAAGGTCAAGACGGGGACCCAAATGATCAAGTTGATCAAGTGACACCTCCAAGGCCAAGAAGAACCAAGGAGGAGATCGAGACCCGTCGACTAGCAAGAAGAGAAAGGCAACTTGAGCGTCTTGGACACACTAATGACAAGGTTCTTGGTGATGTAAGGGCAAAGGTTTCCACAAGAAGGCAATTGGCGAACTTTAGCCATCATCATGCTTATATCTCCTTAGTGGAACCCAAGAAAGTATTTGAAGCCCTTGAAGATTCGGATTGGTTGGAAGCTATGCATGAAGAACTCAACAACTTCAAGCGCAACAAAGTGTGGACTTTAGTAAAGAAGCCAAAGGAGTGCCGCAATGTTATAGGCACTAAATGGATTTTCAAGAACAAGCAAGATGAGTTTGGAAATGTTGTGAGGAACAAGGCAAGATTGGTGGCTCAAGGGTTCTCTCAAGTTGAGGGTATTGACTTTGGAGAAACCTATGCTCCCGTGGCTCGCCTTGAGTCCATCCGTATCCTTCTTGCTTATGCTTCGCATCATAACTTTAAGTTACAACAAATGGATGTGAAAAGTGCTTTTCTTAATGGTCCTTTGCATGAAGAGGTTTATGTTAAGCAACCCCGGGGTTCGAGGATCTCAACTTTCCTAACCATGTCTACAAGCTTGATAAAGCACTTTATGGTCTCAAACAAGCTCCTAGAGCTTGGTACGAGCACCTTAAGGAATTGTTGGTAGACCGTGGGCTTGATGTTGGGCTAATCGACCCCACTCTTTTTACTAAGAGGGTCAATGGGGAGCTTTTCGTTTGCCAATTATATGTTGATGATATTATATTTGGATCTACTAACAAAGCTTTCAATGATGAATTCTCAAAGCTTATGACCGATAGGTTTGAGATGTCTATGATGGGAGAGATGAAGTTCTTCCTTGGTTTTGAGATCAAGCAATTGAGGGAAGGAACCTTCATCAACCAAGCAAAATATCTCCAAGACATGCTCAAGAGGTTCAAGATGACCGAGATGAAGGGTGTGGCCACTCCTATGGTTACCAAATGTCATCTTGCACTAGATCCCAATGGTAAAGAGGTGGATCAAAAGGTATATCGCTCCATGATTGGATCCTTGCTTTACCTTTGTGCATCTAGACCGGACATAGTGTTGAGTGTTGGTGTGTGTGCAAGGTATCAAGCTTCTCCTAAAGAGAGCCACATGATGGCTCTCAAAAGAATCTTTCGATATTTGGTTGATACCCCAAGATATGGTATTTGGTACCCCAAAGGCTCAAGTTTTATTCTCAATGGTTATACCGATGCGGATTGGGCGGGTGATAAGGATGATAGGAAATCAACTTCCGGGGCTTGCCAATTCCTTGGTAGGTCCTTGGTGTGTTGGTCTTCTAAGAAGCAAAATTGTATATCTCTCTCCACCGCCGAAGCCGAATATGTTGCCGCCGCAAGTGGATGCACTCAATTGTTATGGATGAGGCAAACTTTAAAGGAATACGGTGTCATTTGTGACAAAGTGCCTCTATTATGTGACAATGAAAGTGCCATCAAGATTGCCTATAATCCGGTGCAACATTCAAGAACGAAGCATATTGAGATCCGGAATCATTTCATTAGGGATCATGTTGCCCGGGGTGATATTGAGCTTATCTATGTTCCTACCAAAGATCAACTTGCCGATATATTCACGAAGCCTCTTGATGAAGCAAGGTTCTCTTATTTGAGGAATGAGCTAAATATCATTGATTCAAGGAGTATAGCTTGACCATCTTGCAAACACACTTTCGTCTCAAAACTTTATTTGGTTTAGATGTGGGCATGGAAATAGGGGGAGTGCGGTTTAAATTATTGAGCTATCCCTCCCCCCATAATGCCAACATTAAGAAATCATTCTCTTTATATCATATGTTGATATGTGAGCTTCAATGATGAGTAGTGGCTTGGACCCAAGATATATCTTCGCGGTGCCATGCCACAACACTCATATATGGTGGTCTAGGCCACCACACTCTTCTTTGTGAAGAGTTGGAGTTGTTTGGATTTTCATTGGATTTTATTGACATCTCCTTGTTTATGGGAAATCACTCATTTTTTGCCTTCATTTGATTTATTTGCAAAAATGAGTGATCATGTACCATCTCACAGTTTGGCGTATCTGTCCTAAGCCTATCTCATCTAAGACATATCTTTCACCCTCTCCATGTGCACCTTGTTCGTGTCAAAATCCTGTTTTTGGGCACAGTTCCTTGTTCCACCGGAAGTTCCGGTCACTTCGGCCGGTACTTCCGGCTGGTATTTCCTCTTCGCCAGCTTCATTCTGTCGTGTCCTGGAAAAGTGATCCCTGCGAGACCGGAAGTTCCGGCTCCAACGAGCGGAACTTCCGGCCTTAAGTGGCCACTATATAAAGGGGCCGAACGGGTGAGCAGTTCATTCTTCCCCACTTTTCCCCTTTCCAAGATCTGTTTGGTGGTGCTCCTCCCTTGGCCGGCTGCTGCTCCTCCGGCCGGATCTCCCTCCTCCGGCGCTCCCCGTCGGATCGTCTCCGTGGATCGGCATCCTCTCCCTCTTCTCCTCCATGGCTCCCCCGGTTTGTGCCCTCTCCCTCTCTACGTGTGGGTAGACCTCACTAGATGAAATATAGGGCATACTCTAGGCAAAGCTTTGGTGGAAATCCTCTAGATGTCTTTCCTCTACTAGATCGTGCGTAGGATGTCATGGTAATGCAAACTAGTTAGCCATTGCCTCGGATCTGGTGGGAAACGATAGCTGTTTTCGAACAGCCGGAAGTTCCGGGCCTTCAAGCCGGAACTTCCGCCGAGCGGAACTTCCGCCGGTTCCCACCGGAACTTCCGGCTCGGAGAATTTTTCTCGCTATTACCCGAAATCCTGTGCATGCTCTAGTGTTTGGCCTCCTTGCTTATGTGCACTCATTCATCACTCCTATCGTGTTGATTTCGTTATCGGTGGTTCCAAGAAGAGAGGCAAGGATCATGTGGATGAGGTTGAGGAAGAGTTTGAGCAAATCCGACCATCCAAGCTCACCGCTCGCCGAGCAAGCTGCTCAGAGGCACAAGTCACCGGCTGTTCGTGGGAAGAACGTACACATATCCGTGAAGGGAATGCAATACAATGAGTACAAGGAGATTCGTGACTTGAACCCTTACCTCACCCCTCGGAGCAATAGGGTTGGGGATAAGCGGTTCCACAACAAGACCCAAGAGGAGATATTCTATGAGATCTACATTCCATTCAAGAAGGGAGTAGCCCCCAACATGCTATTGACACCGGGAAGATGGCCGCTAACAAGTACTTTGAAGAAGCCTATGCCATGTGTGGAGAGTTTGGGCTCTATCCCATTATGGAGCTCAGCAAGGACTATGATGTTGGGCTTATTCAACAATTCTATGCCACCGTTCACTTTGAGCAAGATGAAGCAAGAACATTTAGGTGGATGTCTCATGAGAGGCTCCTTGAGTCTAACTTGGCAAAGTTTGGAACCGCCCTTGGATATCCTCGCTACCCGGGCGTTGATGCAAATGGTTGGAGATGCCATGATAGCCAATGGGCTCAAACAAGGGAAGTCTTGGCGCACCTCTACATCCCCGGTTGGGGTATAGCGGGCAAGAGTGCGGATCTTCTCCCTACTTGGGATATTATGCTTAGAGTCTACCGGGAAACCATTGGACCAAAGGGTGGCAACCTTGATGAGATACATCTTTATGAAGTGGATCTAATGGCAAACTCTTTTGCTAAGAAGGGCACCGGTGAGAAGCTTGATGTGATGGACTACATCTACCATGAGATGTGGTCATGTGTGTATGAGAAGAAGCTTCCCGCCTTTGCTCCGTACATTATGAAGCTCATTGAGGACACTTGGATGGAGACTTGCAATGCTAGACTTGTTCAATCCATTCCACTCTCTCTCACATCCCATGAAGTGAAGACTTTGAGGGCCAAGCGCCACAACTCTGCTCTTGAAGAGGTTGACCCCATGGATGAGAAGCCACCAAGTTGGGCTTCAAAGCTAGCACGCCGCATGAGACAGATTTTTTGCCTCACCTCTGCAGTCAACCACCGTCAGTATCAGCAGCATGCAGAAGCCAAGAAGTCTCGGGTGTGGACGTGTCTCCTCCCGGATCCGAGGAGAGCATCACTCCGGAGGCGGAATGGATATCTCAGCATGGCATGCCTCTTCCCCCAGATGGTCTTGAGATCGAGTCTCCTCCACACACTCCTCCCTACCCCGGCGCTACATCGAACCTCCCTCCCGGCTGGGCTAACGCCGACCCTTGGGGCGCGTAGTTTCTCTTTTTTCCTTTTTGGTGCTTTGGTGCCAAAGGGGGAGAATGAGACCGTTTAGGTTTCTCTTCGGTGGGTATTTGCATGGGGGAGTCACAAGCTCGTGTTGACTTTGGTTTTTATTGCTTGTGATTCTATTTATCGTGTTATGGTGTCGAACTATGTCTTAGCTATTTGGTTTGTAAACTCTATCCATGTGCTTGGAACCTTATTTGTGTATGGTAAACTCCGTATGTGAGTCTTCCTTGGTTATCTATGTGTGCATGATCTTACTATGTATATGCTTATCACTATGTTGTATTGCTAACCCTTGGAAGACGGATGCAAGATATAGGGGAGCTTCTTATGTACCATTTCTCATATCTAGGGGAGCTCCTCTATATCTCTCACATTGTTGTTTACATTGACTATTCCTTGCAAATACTTGTGTTGTCATCAAACACCAAAAAGGGGGAGATTGAAAGAACATTTCCCGCCCTTTTGGGTTTTGTGTGTTTGACGTCAACACTATGTATATATTTATGTGTGTCTATGTAGACAGGTACAAGCCATCAAAAATTGATGGATCGGTGTATTGGTTTTTTTGTTCGAATGTTCTGCGGGTTTTCCGGATCCGGCGGAAGTTCCGGCCAAGTCCGGCGGAAGTTCCGGCCTGTCATTTTTCAGCGGTTGCTTCTCGGCGCAGTCTGGACTCAGTTTTCTCTTTAGGGGCGGAAGTTCCGGTGGAAATGGCCGGAAGTTCCGGCCAGCGGAAGTTCCGCCCAACTTCCGGGCAAGTTCCGGAATTGCGAGTTTGTGGCTCAGTATGTCTCTGTAAGGTTTTTGCCAATTTCGGAACTTGGCCGGAACTTGGCCGGAACTTCCGGCCACCGGAAGTTCCGCCCAAGTTCCGCCCCTTCATGTGCTTTGCGGGTATTTTTACGGGGGCGGAAGTTCCGGCTCGAGTGGCCGGTACTTCGGTGGAAGCCGAACTTCCGGCCATCCCGGCCGGAACTTCCGGTGTTAGTGGTTTTCGTCCCCAACGGTCAGATCTGAAAGCTCCTCCCATATAAATAGCTTTCTCCTCCAAAGGGAGAAGTTGCTCAATCATTGCAAGAAAAATCTGCCAAGCTTCACCACCATTAGAGCCACCTCAAGAACACAAGATTTGCAAGATCTCCTTCCTCCCCCAACCAAAGCTCTTGATCTTTGGGGATTCGAAGGAGAAGACACCGATCTACATCCTCACCGAAGCGTTCTTCATTTCCCCCTCTCTTGTTTGAGGGATCTCATGCTAGTGTTCCTATTTGGTTCCCTAGTTGATTTGTTGTTGATGTGTTGTTGTTGATTGTTGAATTGTTACTGATTTGGGAGCCTCCAATTTGGTTGTGGATGTGTGCCCCAAGAACTTTGTAAAGGCCCGGTTTCCGCCTCGAGGAAATCCCTTAGTGGAAGTGGGCTAGGCCTTCGTGGCGTTGCTCACAGGAGATCTGAGTGAAGCCTTCGTGGCTGTTGGTTTGGCTTGCGTAGCAACCACACTCCTCCAAACGTAGACGTACCTTCTTGCAAAGGAAGGGAACTACGGGAATCATCTCCGTGTCATCGCGTGCTACACTCTCGGTTACCTCTATCCCACTCTATCTACTATTGCGTAGCTATACCTTGCTTAGTTGATATCCTTGTCATATAGGTAAATTCACTTAGTTGCATATCTAGAGAATTTACCTTTCGTGTCAAGCCTAAATTGAAAAAGAACTAAAAATTGGTTTGCACCTATTCACCCCCCCCTCTAGGTGCGGCATACGATCCTTTCAGATTCTATAGCCTATCTGAATTTCCTATGGTTTTTCATAGTTTATAATTTACATTTTCTTTTGGTTTTTAGCTTTTTATAAGGATTTAGTCTTTAAGAAAAAAAAAACTTTGCCTATGCCCACCAAACAGCGCCAACCATCTCCCGGAAACTGCTCGGTAGCGCGCGCTGCCGAGCACCGTTTCGCAGAAGGGCCAGTTATTCTGGGCCGGCCCATCAGTTAAACGCACGCGAGGTAAAAATCAAAGCAAATACGTCGCATCGGGCGTTCGATCCCGGGAACTGGCGTTGGATTCAGAGGGTCAGTTGCCGATGTGGTACTGAAGTTTTTTTGATAATTGATTTGCACCGCATTCTTTATCTATAGGCAAGCGCGAGTTCTTTTTGGTTTAGCCTTTTTTGGTGACTAGAGGGTCCTAGACAGGGAATTTTTTCCTTTCTTTTTTCTTTCATGCATGCTTTTTCACGTACTTTTTTTCTATTTTTTATTGTTTCTTTTCTTTGATTTCTTCTTTATTACATTCTTTAATTTTCTTTTTCATGTTTTTAATTTTTATTTAAGTTGTTGTTCCCCGTCGTCTATGTCGTTGTTCCCCTCCGTGTAGATCGTTGTTCCCCGCTGTCTAGGTTGTTGTTCCCCCTCCGTGTTGGTTGTTGTTCCTCTCGGTCTATATCGTTGTTCCCCTCCATGTAGATCGTTGTTCCCCGCTGTCTAGGTTGTTGTTCCCCCTCCGTGTTGGTTGTTGTTCCTCTCGATCTATGTCGTTGTTCCCCGCTGTCTAGGTTGTTGTTCCCCCTCCGTGTTGGTTGTTGTTCCTCTCGATCTATGTCATTGTTCCCCTTCGTGTAAGTCGTTGTTCCCCGTTATTCTAGGTCGTTGTTCCTCTACCATCTTCGTCGTTGTTCCCCGTCTTCTAGGATGTTGTTCCGCACCGTCTAAACTGTTTGTTCCCTACCGTCTAGGTTGTTGTTCCCCTCCATGTAGGTCATCGTTCCCCGTTGTCTAGGCTATTGTTCCCCCTTCGTGTAGGTCGTTGTTCCTCTCGGTCTATGTCATTGTTCCCCGCTATTCTAGGTCGTTGTTCCCCTCCATTCAGATTGTTGTTCCCCTACCATCTTGGTCGTTGTTCCCCGTCGTCTAGATGTCGTTCCCCACCGTCTAAACTGTTTGTTCCCTACCGTCTAGGTTGTTGTTCCTCGTCGTCTAGACCGTTGTTCCCCTCCAACCAGATTGTTGTTCCCCTACCATCTTGGCCGTTGTTCCCCGTCGTCTAGGATGTTGTTCCCCTTCATTCAGGTTGTTGTTCCCCTCTGTTCAAGATGTTGTTCCCCGCCGTCTAAGCTATTTGTTTTCAACCATCTAGGTTGTTGTTCCTCTCTGTCATGTTGTTCCCCTTCGTGCAGGTTGTTGTTCCCCTCCGTCTAGATTCTTGTTCCGCATCGTCTACGTTGTTGTTCCCCTACGTTTTCATCTAATGAACTGAGAGAATTAAACATTAAAATAGCGTTAGGTGAAGATGGGCTTCAAGCTGACTTGAATAGCTACTTGAGTTTTTTTTTGTGGAACGATATATGTGCACGTGCATGCGGTGTATAGGTGTATAGGTAGGTAGATTATACGTACGTACATGTACGGGTATACAGCCGAACGGGCGCGCATGCAACTTCTTGCCCTAGTTCATGTCACGTTCCAAAAGAACCTCGCCATGTAGCTCAGAAATGAGAGTACCTTTTGCTTTGTTGCCTGAACTCAAAGAGCAGTAGCGATCCATGTACAAACAAGCAGCAGCGGTCGTAGTATAAAAGGAAAACGCACCGTCTAGTTTAGTCCCACCTCGAAAAATTAGAGCGAGACCGACCAGCTTAAATACCAGCTGCAGCCGGAATAAGCAAGCACGTGCGTGTCCGGCCGCACGACGAGTTCTGCAGTTTTAGCCGACGTGAACAAAGCAAGTATAAATAATTGGGCCGACTACCATCCAGTCCAACATCTGCCAAACGATTTTTCGTTCGACCTCCCAGCAGAATAGTCCCACATCGGAAGTTGGCAGAAAATTACACCGGTTTATATACCCACCAGCCAACAGTGGTAGCACCAGCAGCCCGAACGAGATGAAAATGGCCCGCGAGCGGGAACAAGTTAGAGGCCCGGGAACGCGATCCAGAAGAAAGGAACAAGAGTTGGACAGTCGAAATTGGGCCGGCCCAGATAAGAAATATCGTGTCAGCGCTAGAGAAGTAGGGGGCGCGCGGGCGCGAGGGAGGAGGACCCACTGGATGGGCTGATGAAGCCAATTTCCTTTGCCCTCCCATGTTGACAGAATGGGCCGAATGACAGAATAAGCAAGCACGTGCGTGTCCGGCCGCACGACGAGTTCTGCAGTTTTAGCCGACGTGAACAAAGCAAGTATAAATAATTGGGCCGACTACCATCCAGCCCAACATCTGCCAAACGATTTTTCGTTCGACCTCCCGACGAGAATAGTCCCACATCGGAAGTTGGCGAGAAAATTACACCGGTTTATATACCCACCAGCCAACAGTGGTAGCACCGAGCAGCCCGAACGAGATGAAAATGGCCCGCGAGCGGGAACAAGTTAGAGGCCCGGGAACGCGATCCGGAAGAAAGGAACAAGAGTTGGACGGTCGAAATTGGGCCGGCCCAGATAAGAAATATCGTGTCAGCGCTAGAGAAGTAGGGGGCGCGCGGGCGCGAGGGAGGAGGACCCACTGGATGGGCTGATGAAGCCAATTTCCTTTGCCCTCCCATGTTGACAGAATGGGCCGAATGCAGACGTGAGTTAGGTTCAGGACTTGAGGGCATGCCCAATGCATAGGCCTAGGGGTGTTGCCTCACACCTTTAACTAGGTTCGGGTGGTCCAAAGTAGGTTCGGATGAGGAGGCAGCCTCTTCATCAGGAGGCAACCTCTTCAGCCATAAAGTGGAAAATGTGAGAGAGAAAGAGAAAAACCAAATCAGCTTTTGAGAGAAAGACATATTAATGGGACCATAACATGGCATGTATATGTCAAAAGTTTTATCCAAGCCTGCCTCCATAACCCGGAAATTGGCATCACGCTGCGCTGACGCGCACAAGAGACTTGAGATCCTTTGCAAAAAGAAAAGAAAAAAGACCTGAGATCCTCGAACGGCTGTTTTTTTCTCCTCGTTTGACTTTACAAGTACTTCCCTTTATGCTTTACAGCCTTTATTATTTAGACGTCGTGTGATTCAGTTGGTCAGTTTCACGTCTAGCGAAGGGGAAAGACGTCGGTTACTAGTAATTTCTTGAGCATCTTCGAGCTAACTTCCAAAAGGACAGGAAAAAGTAAGAGTTGTCGCGCGGATATATCGGTCAAAGCATGATCTTTCCAGGCCTTACTCAGAGCATCTCCACTCGTCCCCCCGAGGAGGCCTCCGGCGAGCGTTTTTTCCATCCGGACGGCGAAATTCGGCCCAGTCGCGCCCCCGGTTCCTCGTTTTCGTCCGGATTTGGGCCTAAATTCATCCGGCGATCCCACGCCCCCCCGGCCCCCGGGGAGCTCTCGGGGACTCCGGACGAGTGAAAAGCGGGGAAGGGCCCGATCTATCGGTGACTCGACGCACGAACCCCACCGCCACGTCGCTCAAAATCTCCCCCACCCCTCGTATCTCTCTCGCCGCCGGCACCACCCCGCCGGCTTGTTGCCCAGATTGCGCCGCCACTCCTTCCCCACCTGCCTATATTCCGCCGTGTTTGGACGACGGCCTATCTGGCTGCTCTTCCGCCGACCTGTTTTCCGGCCTGCTTGCTCGTCGTCGCTCGCGGCTCGGGTTGCCTCGACCACGCCCGTCAGGTGTTCGTCCATTTGCCTCGCCGGCCATGGACTCGGACGAAGAGGAGGAGCAGATGTTCGTCGAGCTTATGCAAGAAGAGATGGCGGCGGCCGCCCAAGACGACGAGCACATGATGATCCTTGGTTGCTTGGCAAGCATGTACGCCGGACCGGCAACTCGTCGGCGTGGTGGGTCGGCACGAGGTCGCCGGAAGTGCAAGCCGAGACAGCGAATGGAGGGCTACTGCATGTTGTACGCCGACTACTTCGCCGACAATCCATTGCACGGTGAGAGTGTTTTCCGAGCGTCGTTTCAGGATGAGCAGAAAGCTATTTCGCAAATTGTGTATGCCATCCGCCACTTTGATCCCTACTTCAGATGCAAGGCGGATTGCACTCGGTTTGGTTGGATTTTCGTCACTGCGAGAAGTGCACGAGTGGCCATGAGGATGCTGGCGTATGGAGCTCCCGGTGATACCGCGGATGACTATCTTCGGATGGCGGAGTCCACCGCCCTTGATTGTTTCTACCGGTTCCGCGGGGCCGTCATAGCGGTGTTCGGGGACTATTACTTGAGATCACCCACTGTCGAAGACACTCGGAGGATCCTTGCAACAAATGAAGCTAGAGGTTTTCCGGGGATGCTTGGAAGCATTGACTGCATGCATTGGCAATGGAAGAAGCTGTCCGTTTGCGTGGCAGTGGAATGTACAAGGGTCACAAAAAAGGCTGCACTTCGTGATACTTGAAGCGGTGGCTACCCATGATCTTTGGATTTGGCACTCTTTCTTTGGTATGCCTGGATCCAACAATGACATCAACGTCCTAAACTGCTCCCCGGTCTTTTCCAAGCTTGTTGAGGGTCATGCTCCCCGGTGGACTATGTGATCAATGGTCGGCACTACAACAAAGGATACTACCTTGCGGACGGTATCTATCCAAAGTGGGCAACATTTGTGAAGACGATCTCCAACCCTAGCACCCCCAAACTTTGCGAGTTTGTCAAGAAACAAGAAGCTTGCCGAAAAGACGTCGAGCGAGCATTTGGTGTCCTACTGCAGAGATTTGCTGTCGTCCGGTTCCCCGCTATGACTTGGTCCAAAGATCAGATGTGGGAGGTGATGAACTGCTGTGTGTGCCTACACAACATGATTATTGAAGATGAGCGAAAGCATCCGGTTCCTCCGGGTCGAGCAACAAGCACCATATGAGAGAGAGGGTCCTCTTGCACGGCCTAATCACCAGGTGCCTCCATCATGGGCCGCCTTCATTGCTATGCGCCCGGAGATTCGAGACTCTACAATGCACCAGCTGCTGCAAGATGATCTGGTGGAGCACATATGGAGGCTCCGAGGCAACGCCAACGCCGACGCCAACTAGTCTGTCTTAATTTGTTTGAAAAATTGTGAAATTTGTGTGCTTCATTTGTTTCAGCACTTGTTAAACATTGTACTTGTTATCGCCGAATTTGTTTCAGCAATTTTCGTCCTCTTGTTTGCCCAACTTGTGAAATTTTATGTTGAATTTGTTTGAAATATGTCAAATGGTCGAGGTTGGGGGTTTCCTGCCGGGGGGACGGCTGGAACTTCGGCGCTCCCCACGCCAAATCTTCATCCAATCCGGACGAAAATTTCCCCGGATTTGGGCGTGGGGAGCGCCAACGAGTGGGGATGCTCTCATGCTTTTGCTTTCTTATTCGATAAAAGCTCACCGGTACTAGAGTTGAAAGAAAGCAAGCTTTACCCTCTCTTCCGCGCTGCATTTTGACATATCGGGTGGCACGTCCTACGCGCGCGGAACAGTGGTGGAGCAAAAGGTACTAGCTAGGCTAGCGATCAGTAGTGAGTAGTGACACTCGTACTGACTGTCTTAAATTAATAAATAAGGCTGTTGCCGGTATAGTGATGCGAGATGCTGAAGAAAAGCTAACATAAACCGAAGAACAACAAGCACACATAAAAAAGGAATGAGCTTTCGAATTAATTAACATCAACATTCGCAATTTCGACGGTAGACCCCTGTCCCATAAACGGCGAGCTCAGCGTCACATCCACATTGAAGCCGTAACCAATCCGTGTAGGCGCTAGACGACGGCACCCGATTAGCAATTAGTTTGGCCACAAAACGCATCAATGTAACTGTAACTGTAACCGGATGCGGACATGGGCGTGAAGCACACTAGTTTCGCTGATGCCTACACGTACCCTCTTTCGGGGATTCTTTCTCGCGAGCTTAACTGATCAGGAAAGCAACCCCTGCATGGCCGGGTAGCTCACTGTCGCTGCACTCCACTTAATTAACAAATACAACGATCCATTGATTGGTCCTTGATTCTTCATAGTATGGAGTCGTTATCGGGGACGGGGCTAAACCGCTCGAGCGGCGGCCAAAAGCGACGCGAAGCGTAACTCCGGGTCGATCAAGGGCAGCGTGCCAGCGCACGCACACGTACGTGCATATCCTCAGGGAAACCTAGACGGAGACAGACGAAACACAGCCAGCGCGCGTGCACGTACCTACGTGTCTCGTGTTGTTTTTAGACGCAACCAAGTTCAGTTGCCTTCTTTTTCCTGCCTCTTTTGCGTGTCGTGGAGAAAAAAGCACAAGAGTGTCACCAACGTGACATGTTGCGGCATGGTGTACGTACTCTTCCCTCGAAAGCAATTGAGAGACCGTTCCGGTAAATATTTTACAAATATATAAAACCTGCACATTCTTAATGCTAAAGTAGGCCACAACGCTCATGATATTGTTAGGTTCGGCACCTCGCGCTGGAGGTAAAGACCAACTTCATATTCGCTTGTATTTATAAATCTATTGGATGTCATGTAATCCAGGGCGTGTTCCCTAGTTCACCCTTATATAGACGATCCGATCTAGAGTTTAAATGATAAGATCAAATTGGTTGAGATCCTATACAACTATTTCATCGCCAAGTCATCGGCTTGTGCTTCACATCGACCCTCTCATTGCTTGCCCGGGCCAGCGAACCGGCCCACCCCTTACGTATAAGCCCATTAGGGAGGCGGCCATGAACGCTCATGGGTCACCTGGTCCTTGTGCTCCGACTCGCCTCCTTAGGTGTACCGGGTTGGATATTCCCTCATCACCGTCGCTCCGAGAGACTATTTTTACTCCCATCTCCTCATAAAGGAAGTATTAGATTTTTAAATATTGGACATATCTAGACATATTTAGAGTCTACATTACATCCCAACTTTGACAAATTGGAGACATACTTCATGGGACAGAGGGAGTATATATAATCGATTTTAGCTGGGCTATTTTGATAATGATGATGCTCAAAGGGTTATATTTGTAAAAAGAACATCAAGAGAGACCGATGGTTAGGGGTGCAGTGGCACCACTGCCTACCAGAGTTCAAACCCCAGATTTGACACTTTGGCATCTCCAGTCTATAGCGAGACGTCTATGATGACTTTGTAAATCTCAACACCCATCGAACTAGTCTCTCATACTCAGTCTCTCGGAGGTGTTCATAGGGATATAGTGTGTGTCGTTCATAGAGGTGAGTGTATAGCGTTTGTGTCTCACTACTATTCGCAAAAAAAGTCACGAACGTGGCATATGGGTGGGTGAGCTCTAGCCGCGCGCCCCTTCCTCCTCGCTCCTCCTAGCCTCCCCTCCCTCCTCCCGAGTCACTTCGTGGTGGAGGTGGCTTCAGAGAGTAAAAGCCCTAGCACAAGACCTCCCTCCAGTGGCTACCCTGGCAGCTGCCACTGGTGGCGCCGATGGTGGTGGCGACGTCCGGCCGCCAAAGGCGGGAGGCTAGGAGTCGCATCAGGTGGATCCTCTCCGCAATAGGGTGAAGCTCTAACGTGTGCGCAGTGGTGGCACTCTCGGAGATGCAGATTTCTGTATCATATGGGATTTGGTCTACCCATGCCTGGAGATTGTTGGATCAGATAGGATTTGGTCTTGCGTTTCCATGTTTTTTCCGACCGTTTGGTTTCAGGAGCAACGGCTTTGCTATTTGTTGGCATCATGGGAAACGTCTTTTTGGTTTCACGGTGAAGCGAGAGGCAGAGAATGTCATTGAAATCAGATTTTGTGGACTATTGCTGGTGGTTCGAGGCTTGCGTCGATGGTGCACTTTTTTCAATGTGAAAACCTAAGATCTATGATCGAACAATGACATCGCTTGAGCATGGATTTCAGGTGTTATCATGGTGGTGTTTATGATGCCGCCCTAAGACTGGAACACTATTGTGAAATTTTTGTTTTTTAGCTTCTTCTTTTTTTAGATGTGTGAGACTGAAAGTATATCTTAAGGATATTAATATAATCCCTTTGTTAAAAAAATGGGTGGGTGAAGTTTACCGCCAACTTTGGTGCAGGATCTCTGTTCCTTATTATTAGTGCACGCGGGAAAGAAAAGTGCATGCACTTCATTCTGGCCGACTGGGCAACTGGTGCTGCGCTTTTTGGGGCTGCCTGCCTGCAGACCTTTATTAGCACCGCGCGCAACAGAGCACGTGTAGTTTGCAGAAATAGCGCTCCTTCCTGCTGCCTTTTTTCTTTCTTAAACGAGCTTGCGTTGAACTGACTGGCAGTGACACTTGCCTGGTTCCTTGTTGCGTTTCTCCTCTCTTTGCTGTGGCGATTTGCACAAAAATAACCAAAAGTGAAAGAAAAGCACAGAATGACCCTTCGGGCAAACTATTTCACCCATCTAACCCTTTTGTGTGGCGCCCCTCCCATGGACGCCACACATGGCAGTGTGGCGCCCGTGCCTGCGGCGCCACTCTCCTAGCCGACGTGGCGCCCTTGACGCTGAGCTGGTGCGTCGATCCGACGTGGCAGCATGTGTGGCGCCCATGGGAGGGGCGCCACACTACTCTTTTTATATAATTTCTGTGTAGAGATAACAGAAGACTGTGGTAGCTCAATTGGATGAAGCCTTTGCTTCCCCATCCCAGGTCATGAGTTCAAATCTCCGCACCACCTGGATTTATTTTTATTTTTAAAAATTATGCCAGACATTGTAGTATGTTTAAAACATGAAATCTAGCCTCGTACTGTTTTGTAGAGTTTTTTTTTATCTTCTCTAGCTTGCAAACTGAATAAAATACTCTACAAAACAGCCAGCACCACGGTGATCAACAGGTACAGGCATGCAGAAAAGATTTAGTTTATGCAAGCATAAGCAAGCTGACAAACCTCGCTTAAATATCAGCAACGGTCACAATAAATGACTAAATATCTGGACGCCTACATTTAAATGGCTGACCATGCAGGTCTACTGGAATTTGCCAAGGCCAGTTAGCAAATATCTCAAAGAACATGGTGAACAAACCATTGACAGAGGCATTAGGATATTTCTGACAAACATATGCTGCAAGAATCGCTAAATGAATCCCAGCAAAGAAACCAAGCAGCTGAAAAATGGCATAAGACATGAAACGGTTAGACCAGGTTACAGCTGAATCACAATCAGTAGCGCACATTATTATACCACATACATGGAAATGAAGTCCTCGCCTCCTAGCCCATAGTTTTATGCACCGCAACAAAACTTGGAACGTCTGCATCATAACAATTGACAGATGAATTGTTAATAAACAAAATTTGAGGTGAAAAACAACATCTGAAGTATTCTTGTGTAAAATTAATAATGAGAATTCTACAGAATAGACAATACAAGAGCTCAAGTAAATAAATTTTAAAAATTGTTAATTCACAAAAACTTCTTTTGAGAAAATTGTAGATTCAAAGTACAATTATACAGGTGAAAAAAATGCTGGTAAATTAAATAAGAACACTTTGTGACCTCAGCATTCGGTACTAGCTGCACAATTTACTCATTAACGCGAACTCCAGACAGACTCCTCAAGCTCCGTGCATCAAGTCTTCGAAGGAACTGAGGACTAGATGAATTTATAGCATGCAAGAGCAAGTAAACTCATCAAAATATGGATACTATATTTTCTACATAGTACCAAGTGTGCATGAAAATCATGATAAAAATAATTTGGAGGACCATACTCATAACATGTTGATCGAACATAAAGTTGGGAGTAAGTGGTGGTTTCTAGGCCTGCTCAACATGAAATCACAACTGAGTGCTTGGCTAAGAAAATATACATTTCTACCATGCCACTGTTCGGTTGGGACTAAAGAGTGATCAAAACCTCATTCGGTAGGCGTGCGATCTGAATTTTTTGTGATCTGAATTTCTAAGAGACTACTTGGCACTTTCTACATGATACATTCTTACATATGGTATTTTTGTGTCAGTATACATCTGAACATATATCTGGTGATTTGGGACTCATCCTTAGGGGTATTCCTTTGGTTAGTACAACTACTGCAGTCGGTCAATTGTTTATTGCTGAGAAATTCAGTTACATATATGCTAACTTTTTAGCTGAAGAATTTCGTTCCAGTATATATAATAGGAACATCTGTCGATCTTATTATTCATTATATCATCATGTACATTACACCAGTGCTTAGAAAGTTAGAATACATGCAAAGGATGTAGAATATATTTTGTTGCGGGGAATAAAATGGATAAGCAGTATTTAGATTTGTTTTTGTATATCATGGTGATGGTGATGAATAAGAGCGTGTAACCAATATTCCTGATTTGTTATATTATTGTTGTTGAATATAATTCATGGATCGTCCAACACTTTTGGGCTTAGGCTTTTGGCTGTAGAGTCAGCACCCGATGTTCCGCCTAGAGTCACTACCTGCATTACTGATGTAAGGAGGAAGAATAAGAGAGGAGAGAGTCGTGTGGTGACTCGAATACAGAACACACTATTTTTATATGGACGATTCAACTAATGAGACCAATTTGCATTTAGACAAAAAAGCACGTGCATACTTACTAGTGTTGTAAACATACTACAATATCTAGCATAATTTTTAAAAATAAAAATAAATTCGGGTGGTGCGGAGATTCAAACTCATGACTTGGGATTGGGAAGCAAAGGCTTCATCCAATTGAGCTACCACAGTCCTCTGTTATATATAGACAGACATTATATATAGAGAGTAGTGTGGCGTCCCTCCCATGGGCGCCACACATGCTGCCACGTCGGATCGACGCACCAGCTCAGCGTCAAGGGCGCCACGTCGGCTGGGAGAGTGGCGCCGCAGGCACGGGCGCCACACTGCCATGTGTGGCGCCTATGAAAGGGGCGCCACACAAAAGGGTTAGATGGGTGAAATAATTTCGCCGGAGGGTCAGTCTGTGCTTTTCTTTCACTTTTGGGTTATTTTTGTGCAAATCGCCCTTTGCTGTAGATAGCTTGGCGTCTCTTTCCCCTCGATTGATGAGTAACAAAAGCTGTAACCTTTCATGGGCTATGGCGTGCACAACCAAAACACCATATGTAACCGAATTCACGTTAGGTTTTTGTGCGTGAAGCAATC
The DNA here is from genome assembly GCF_022539505.1 of Lolium rigidum. NCBI lineage: Eukaryota > Viridiplantae > Streptophyta > Magnoliopsida > Poales > Poaceae > Lolium > Lolium rigidum. Next base: position 42,221,948 of record NC_061513.1, on the reverse strand, counting down.
TGGGCGTCGCAGCTCGCCGGTGTTCTCACCTTCCGTCGCATTCGTCGGTGATTAGTGTTGGGCGGTTGTGGCGTCGCGATTTGTATCGGCCGGAGGAGGAGGGGGACAGCATGAGTGATGTTCCGCTCGAAATCCATTGATGATTAGCCGCTCCTATGAACGAAGCTGAAAGCCCAGAGGTCCCTCGATCAGGCAAATTAGGTTAGCAGCTAGTATCCATAATAATACTACGGCCTACGTCAGCAGGTCTGTCTCTGTGGGGGACGCCTACCTAGCTGCTGCAGCAGCAGCGAAAAGGCCCCGGCGCCGCAGTCCCAACTCCCAACCATGACGACCTACAAAAGTAACTTTGCGAGCAATTAAAGCTAGGGGCTGGCTGTTCAAAGGCAGCCCCTCTCTCCCTCCTTGACCCTGACAAGCCGACGGTTGGAATAATTATCTCCCGGTCCTTTTAGCAAAAGCTTCCATTATCTTTTTCCCCACCGCATTCATGGCCACTAGTAATAAGTCCCCAGTCAGGTGCCTGTCCACCTCGACCTCTTTGTGAGTGATCCATGACGAAACTTCCCAAAAGGATAGCGGTGAAAAGTGCCCTTGCCCAGCTTGCAGAAATGTAAATGTGGGAAGTACCACTTTTGTCTGTCGTCCCGCGGGATAATCAATCATGCTGCTACGGCGCGCCGGGCCGATCGAGGGCATGGCGATTGAATAAGCTTGGCAAGTACCGTACTTGGATCGAGAAATTAAACTGCCACACATTGTAGTAGCACGCGCAAGCAACAGCCTCTTATCTGCCTCTTTCCTTCCTTATCCTTCCTTTAAACCTCTGTGGAGTACCCTCTTCCGTTAAATACCAGGCAGCACAATATGGCGATTATCCGTGCGTGCGGCGAAAATGTGAAGGTACTAGAAGTAAAATGTAATGATACTCCCTCCATTCTATATAACTCGGATCACTCTAAGATCATCTGCAATGGTTGATAAGGTCGTCTTATCTTAACGTCGCCACGTAATTTAAATATAACGACAAAATAAAATGTACAATGGATTATTTTCCAGTATTATCTTGATGTTATTTTCCTATTGTACATGTCCTAAGTAGAAGTAGACTGGCAACTAGGTCAATTCTAGCAACCGACAACATTATCTTCTACTTCTCCTGCATGCTATAATCGCCAGCCCAACCACCAACCTTCCCACCCGTGGTCGAAGTGTTGCCCGACGTCTCATCGCCTCCGTCCTGCCGAAGCTCCTCTTCCGCCGGTCCACCGACGCCTCGGCCATCCTCTAAGCCCCGCCCCTATTCTTCTCCGATGTCGGCAAAACCCACACTTGCACCCCTAACCCTAAGTTTCTTCCTCAGCATCACCGTCTTTACCGCGTCGTCATCGGCTCTGGCTCGGTGGCTCTCCTCCAACTCCTCTATCATCTCTCTGTTCTGGTTAGGTTGGGAACGAGGTGGAAGAACGTGAGGTTAGAGGGGATGAGAAATAGATAAGATTTGTTGTGGAACACATCAGTACGAATATTTAAATAACCATCAAACGGTTAAGGATGTAACTAGCAAAACCCATATTTCTCCCGTCGTTCGGAAATAAGTGACCTACTTTGCGTAGGTATGGATATATCTAGATCGATCAACGTATTTTAGTATGTAAATATTAATATATCCATATCTAAATAAAGCCGAGTCATCTATTTGAGAACTTAGTACAGCTCTACGCCTCAATGGACTGGAGAGAGTAGTAATCTTTGGGAGGTACGGTAAGAACAAATAATATAATTAGGAGCAACACAAGACCACCAATCACTTTCACCAACTGAGTAGAAAGAAAGGTGATGAAGAGCACTGGGTTCCAAGATCTGAATGCGGACAAGCATGGGATCGCGCATCACATTCAGTCATCGGAGCCATGATGGAAGCAGCGTCCCGCATGGACATACATACATACGCGCGCACGCAGTGAGACGACGCAAGAATTCTCCATAGAGCTCGCAACTTGCTACCGCCGCAACCTGATCAGTTCCATTTTACATCACACTTACAAACAATGGAAGTAGCGGAAAGGAAGCTAAAAAACAAACTAGGGAGGAAGTGCTAGGAATTAATAAGGAGTGTGAAGCTAGCAAAAGAGCAGACGAGAAGAAAAAGAATTCGAATTCTTCTCCTCCTGCTTTTCCCAGTGTTGCGTAAGCCTCACGAGTCAAACCAGGCAACCTCGTCTTCCGGCCGGTTCGGCGGGAGGCGAGTCAATGGCCGGGCGGACCGGGCCGGATCAGGATCAGAACCGCCGGTCGACCTGCCACCGGTCGGCAGCGAACATCGGCGACGGGGAGGTTGGGGAGGAGGACGGGCTGCTACCAGGGAAGCCGAGGACGAAGGCGCCGGCGGCCGCGCGGTGGTGGTGCAGGAGGTGGTGGTGGTGTCCGGTGGCGGCGACGGTGGCGATGGGCCCGAGCGGGCGGTTCTTGCGTCGCCCCGCGCCGACTGGCACGTTGCGGAGCGCGCCGCCGGCGGTCCAGTAGCGGTGGCAGGCCTTGCAGAAGTGGCGCGGCTGGTTGACGTTGTAGTTGTTGAAGTAGCAGAACTTGGTCTCCCGGCTCCGGCAGCGCGGGCACGGCAGCGGCGCCGCGGCCGCGCGCGCCTCCGCCGACTCCTGCAGCTGCGTCCGCCGCGGAGCCTCCGCGGACTCCTGATGCTGCTGCTTCTCGTCCGCGTCCGCGTCCGTGTCCTCCCGCTTGATCGCCGCCGTCCGGTCGCCGTGTGGGCGGCTGGCGGGCTCGGCGGCGTGCTGCGCGACGGGCGCGGGCTGCGTGGCGTCGGCGCACTGCGTGATGACCTTGCCGAAGAGCTTGAAGCCGCCGGCCGGTGCCATGTCGACGTGGGAGAGCATGGGATGCGAGAGCGGGGTGCAGTACGGAAGCTAGTGGTGAGTGGTGAGTGAAAGGCAGGGAGGGAGGCGATGGGGAAGAAGGGGTCGTTGCTGCTTAAATGCACAGCAGATAGCCGGGTGGAAAGAAAGATAGGTCACTCGTCACACCATGGAGTAAAGCACAGCATACATATGGGTTGGATGGACCGCAAGAGAAAAAGAGCAAATATTGTTACGCCTTACGCGCACGTAGTAGAAGAGTAGCAACGTATGTTTGGAGCTGGAATTTGATTCGCATGTGGAGTTTGCGATTCGAGGAGAATCTCCCGGTTATACAAATCTTCCCCTGTTGTAGTTGTAGCTGGATATGGGAGGGCACGCATGGCATATGGTATTGCTGGATCTGCAGTTTTGTTGCGGGGAAACGAAGGGATGGAGGCTCGTGCTCCGAAGCGCGCGCGCGGCCGCCATGGTCGCTTCTAAACCGCGTGTATTTCTGCGCTTTATGCTCTCTGCTCCCCCCTGGATGGTCCTTTTCGTTACAAAAAGGAAAAAAAAACATTTAGAGCTCCTTTGATTCAAAGGAGATTTAAAGGATTTGTGCAAGATTTTAGTCCATAAAGAAATACTTTGCCCTTTATTTTGAAGAATATTTCTATCCAACTCCAACCTAACGTTAGAATTTCTTTGCTTTCCATGCGCTTCAAACGGATACTCGATCCAAATTCCTTTACTTTTCTAACGTTACAACTTCTTTGCCTTTTCTTGCCATCCGAACACATACGCGATCGAAATCCCTTTATTTTTTTCACAAAAAAGAAATCCCTTTATTTTTCTAATCATGTACGGTTCAAGAAGGCATGCTACTCTAATCCTATGGGGTTTCCCATCCCTGTGTATTGAGAATCTGGCAAATCAATCGGGCTTCTAAATCGTTGCTTCATACTCTGTTGCTATAGTACTAAAAAAAATACATCTAACACACCGCATGGAAGGAAGTTTTTCCCGAAAATGGGCACTTTATTACTTGCGCAATAGACCCGGTCACTGCATAACTAAGATGCACACATCCGCACACAATTTGTTACAAAACCATAAAAGGGTTCAAAGATTAAAAAAAAACATTGTCCAAATAACAGAAACTAGGACTAGCTAGGAGGGTCTAGCCGAAGGTCACGCTGCCACCCATGTTGGGAGAAAATAATCCCTTGCCGTATCCTCCAACCGTGAAGACACCTTCGTAAAGAGCTCCCGGTGCTCCACACGCTGCAACGGTATCCATGAATGAAGCAGAGCTGTACATCGGTAGATGACCTACAAAAAAGAAGAAGAAATATTATTGAAAATCTTGTCATTTCTACATAGCCACAACGGCCAAATAATTGCAATCACTCCCATCCTAATAAGATGTTTAAACCTAACATCCACACCATTGAGCCAGTTGCCAAATAGAGCTGACAATTTCATATGGAGTCTTGTAGCTGTGTATGGTGCTGCCCAGGAAGCTCATAAGGCCGCCTTTCTTCGTGAGTTGGTGAATCTAGCAAAGGAAAATCCTCATCCAATTCTTATTGGGGGATTTTAATTTAACGAGATTTCCATGCGAGAAGAGTAGGGGAAGTTTCGACAATCATTGGCCTTGCCTGTTCAACGCGGTCATTGACAGCTTGGACTTGAGGGAGGTGTCAATGACTGGCAGGCAATTTACTTGGGCCAACAATCTTCCAGAGCCAACATATGAAAAACTAGATTGCGTACTAATGGATACCGACTGGGAATTGAAATTTCCAATGGCGACGGTACGCGCACTAGAACGTATTGTTGGGTTCTCGGATCATGCTCCCATCTTATTATCCACTGGTTTACCTAGGCCTACGATTAAACGCCGTTTCAAATTTGAACTCGGTTGGTTGAATCGAGAAGGCTTTCAAACCATGGTTAAAAAGGTATGGGAAAGGCCGGTTGTAGGTATGTCTCCGATACAGAGGTGGAATAACAAATTGCGTGCGGTACGCAAACACCTTTGTGGATGGGCACGACATACAACTAGCATTCTTAAAAAAGAAAAGCAGCGACTTTCATCTATTATAGATGACCTCGAAGCTAAAGCAGAAGTTAGACCGTTATCCGCACAAGAGATTGAGCAAAAAGCCAATCAAATGCGGAAATCGCAAAACTACTGCGAGAGGAGGAGCTGAAATGGTACCAACGGTCTAAGGCCCAATTTATTCAGCAAGGAGATTCGAATACAAGGTACTTCCATTGTGTTGCCAATGGCAGGCAGAGGAAGAAACTTATCCGTACTCTTGTTCAAGATGAGGGCACGATTGAGGGTCATGAGCAGCTAAAGTCGTTTATTAATAGTTATTACAAATGGCTTTTTGGTGCTCCTGAGGAAAGCAATTTTTTGCTAGATGAGACACGAACGGAGGATATACCCCAAGTCTCGCAAGCGGAGAATAACTTTCTCACTTCGCCTTACTCTGAGGAGGAAGTAAGAAAAGCGATCTTTCTAATGGAGCATAATAAAGCCCCTAGCCCTGATGGTTTCCCAGCTGAATTTTATCAATCTTTCTGGGATGTCATCAAGGTTGACCTGCTAGCTCTTTTTGCGGATTTACATGCTGGCCAATTGGAGCTTTTTAGGCTCAGCTTTGGGGAGATTATTTTATTGCCCAAGGTTAATGAAGCAGAAAGGATTCACCAATTCCTTCATATTTGTCTTCTTAACGTGAGATTTAAAATATTCACTAAGGTTGCCACGACCCGATTAAATTCGGTGGCGGATCATGTGATTAGACCTTCTCAAACAACTTTCATGCAAGGATGGAATATTCTGGATGGGGTTGTTGTTGGAGATATGCCCAAGAGGCAATAATAAAATAGTTATTATTATATATCTTTGTGTTTATGATAATGTTTACATACCATGCTATAATTGTATTAACCGAAACATTGATACATGTGTGTTATGGAAACAACAAGGAGTCCCTAGTAAGCCTCTTGTATAACTAGCTTGTTGATTAATAGATGATCATAGTTTCATGATCATGAACATTGGATGTTATTAATAACAAGGTTATGTCATTATATGAATGATGTAATGGACACACCCAATTAAGTATAGCATAAGATCACATCATTAAGTTCATTTGCTATAAGCTTTCGATACATAGTTACCTAGTCCTTCGACCATGAGATCATATAAATCACTTATGCCGGAAGGGTAATTTGATTACATCAAACGCCACTGCGTAAATGGGTGGTTATAAAGGTGGGATTAGGTATTCGGAAAGTATGAGTTGAGGCATATGGATCAACAGTGGGATTTGTCCATCCCGATGACGAATAGATATACTCTGGGCCCTCTCGGTGGAATGTCGTCTAATTAGCTTGCAAGCATATGAATGGTTCATAAGAGAAGACATATCACGGTACGAGTAAAGAGTACTTGTCAGGAGACGAGGTTGAACGAGATATAGAGATACCGATGATCAAACCTCGGACAAGTAAAATATCGCGTGACAAAGGAAATCAGTATCGTATGTGAATGGTTCAATCGATCACTAAGTCATCGTTGAATATGTGGGAGCCATTATGGACAGATCCCGCTATTGGTTATTGGTCAGAGAGAGGTCTCAACCATGTCTGCATAGTTTGCGAACCGTAGGGTGACACACTTAAGGTTTGATGTCGTTTAAGTAGATATGGAATATGGAATGGAGTTCGAAGTTTTGTTTGGAGTCTCGGATGGGATCCAGGACATCACGAGGAGTTCCGGAATGGTCCGGAGAATAAGATTCATATATAGGAAGTCATTTTATAAGTTTGAAAATGATCCGGTGCATTTATGGAAGGTTCTAGAAAGTTCGAGAAAAGTCCGGAAGAAATCACTATGGAAGGCGGAGTCCCGGAGGGACTCCACTAGCTAGGCCGGCCAACCCTAAGGGGAGGAGTCCCAGGTGGGCTCCACCTAAGGTGGCCGGCCACCCCACCTCAAGGAAAGGTGGGAGTCCCACCTTGAGTAGGACTCCCCCCTTGAGTAGGTTTCACACCTATGGGAGATTTTGTTGTTGGGGTCTTATTCGAAGACTTGGACTACAACTCTTGGGGATTTCCACCTATATAATGAGGAGGAGAGGGAGGGGGCAACCCACTCTTGGCCGCACCACCAAAGGGTGCCCATGGCCGGCGCCCTAGCCACCCCCTCTCCCCAAACCCTAGCCTCTCCTCCTCCACATAATACTCCCGCGGCGCATAGGCGAAGCCTTGCCGGAGTTCTCCACCACCACCGCCACCACGCCATCGTGCTGCCGAGATTCCGGGGAGGATCTACTACTTCCGCTGCCCGCTGGAACGGGGAGAAGGGCGTCTTCATCAACACCGAACGTGTGACCGAGTACGGAGGTGCTGCCCGATTGTGGCACCGTCAAGATCTTCTACGCGCTTTTGAAAGCGGCAAGTGATCATCTTCTACAACAACGAGATCTAATCTCGTAGGCTTTGGATATCTTCAAGGGTTAGTCTCGTTCACCCCCTTGTTGCTACCATCTTCTAGATTGCATCTTGGCTTGGATTGCGTTCTCGCGGTAGGAATTTTTTTGTTTTCTATGCTACGAATCCCATCAGTTGTAGTCCTCCATGAAACTGTTCATGAATTGCATAGAAAGAAGTTGAATGGCGTCATTTTAAAGATTGACTTTGAGAAGGCATATGATAAGGTTAAGTGGTCCTTTTTGCAGCAAACTCTCAGAATGAAAGGCTTCTCTGATGAGTGGCGTGTGTTAATCAATAGTTTTATCTCGGGTGGAAGTGTTGCCATTAAAGTCAATGATGATGTGGGCAAATACTTCCAGACTAAGAAAGAACTAAGACAAGGAGATCCATTATCGCCAGTGCTATTTAATATAGTGGCTGATATGCTTGCTGTCTTGATTGAACGTGCTAAGTCTGAGGGCCAAATTGAAGGAGTTATTCCTCATCTGGTTGATGGAGGGTTATCCATTCTTCAATATGTCGACGATACAATACTTTTTATGGATCACGACATAGACAAGGCTCGGAACCTAAAGTTAATTCTTTCTGCATTTGAGCTTTTGTCGGGTCTGAAAATAAATTTCCATAAAAGTGAATTGTTTTGTTTTGGCGAGGCCCAAGATCATGTTGCAGAATACACTGATCTTTTCGGCTGTGGCCAATGCCAATTTCCAATTAGGTACTTGGGAATTCCGATTCATTATCGGAGACTTACCAATGCTGAGTGGAAATTGGTTGAGGAAATGCTTCAGATTAGATTAAGTAGTTGGAAAGGTAAATTACTGTCCTTGGGAGAAAGATTAGTTCTCATAAATGCAGTACTGAGTAATATGGTACTCTATATGATATCTTTCTTCCAACTTCTCAGAGAAGTCTTAAAACAGTTGGATTATTTCCGATCAAGATTCTTCTGGCAAGGGGATTGCGAGAAGCGTAAATATCGACTGGCTAAATAGAATGTGCTGTGTCGGTCCAAAGATCATGGAGGACTTGGCATTCAAGACCTCCAGGTCAAGAATAGGGCTCTTCTTGGTAAATGGATGTATAAGCTACTTACGGAAGAGGGCATTTGGCAAACACTCCTGAAGAGAAAGTATATTGGCTCAAAGACTTTACCTCAGTAAGCTGGAAGTGTAATATTATTTAGACAATTTATTAACATTACCCTCGCCTCTACCGTAGCTATCAACATTATCTAGGGAATACTAGGTACCGCAACAGATTATATCTGGTCGCCATCCCTAGCAATTAATGGTAATTAGCTAAATTTTAGTATACTAGGGGATTTTTTTGTGGTAGGGGATTTTGTTGGTAAGGAAAAACTACAGCTGGGCATGGGCAGCCTGGCCCGAACAACCTGGCCCAAAAATCCCATGCCGGGCCGAGTTTGGGCCTGATTTTGGAGCCTGAACGTCGGGCCAGGCCAGGCTCGGGCTTGCAAAAACGTGATTTTAGCTTAGTTCGGGCCGGGCTTGTCGGGCTAAGCTAGGCTTTTCTCTATTCGGGCCGGGTTCGGGCCCGATTTTCAAGCCCAAAGGTTGGGCCGGGCTTGGACCAGGGAATTTAGGTTTGGGCTTTTCAATCCCGGTCCGAGGAATGCCCAGGTGTAGAAAAGACATGCTCTCTCTGTTTTTGTTTACTTGGGACTAGTCATTGTTAAATTTTGTAAAATCTAACTAAAAATATAGGAACAATATTAACATCCATAATAACAAAAGCATATGACGGGAAAATATACTTTGTGACAACTCTAATATCATAAAATTTATATCGTAGATGTCGATCTTTTTCCAAAATATTTGGTGACTTTAACTAATCCTAAAACGCAAAGTAAATATAAACAGGTGGAATATGATACAATACAATGGATAAAATAATCTTCTCTTATTTTATAAGAGATCATCCTTTACCTAACAAAATATAATTTTCTCTTTATTCATTCTCTATCTTCCAACTAAGTAAAAACCCAAAATGGCAACTAGTACGAAGTTTTACGTCGTTTGGCATACATGCACACACTATAACCAGATGAACAGGCTACAACTCATAGAAGTTCTACCAAAGCTAGAATGTTGATACGACATGCGTGTATTACGTCACATTCTGTGCATAAAGAAACTAAGAAGAAAACAAATCCATCTCTGATTTGAACATTATAGGGTCATATCCATTAGGAAATACTCCCGTAGAAATATTGTAGCGTAAATTTCATAGAAAATAGCATTAGGTTAGACCTTATGAAAAGTTCCTTCACCATAATAAAAGTGAACTCTTTCTACAAAATTTAATTAGACATGACATCTCATTCATTTATTATTTCCCTTGTTACACTTTTTGTATCCTACGAAACAAAAGAGCTACCTTCTAAAATTTGCACAGAAATCCTTTGCCATGTATTGTTTGAGCGTCTTAGTATTGACGTGTATACTCCACGTCTATGTAGAAATACTGAATCTTATCCAGCTGAAGAGTGTTCACATTTGGATTTCAAACGAAGATGTTTAAGCTTTTCCCGAAACTTTGGAACGAAACAACTTCCACAGTGCTAATTAACCTCATTGAAAATATGTTGTTACACAGTGTTATATTGTGATCCAAATTCATATACTAAAGAGAGGCTAACTTCTGACGAGCTGGCGAGACCCGTCGCCTGTAGGCTTGGGCCGAAGCGTGGCGGAAGCAGAATATATGGCAATTGCTGAATCTTGCAAAGAGTGTGCTTGGTTCAAAAGTTTTGTATGCTGAACTTTGTGGAGATGAATCTTGCATTAACTTGTTTTCTGACTGTCATAGTGCAATATACCTTACTAAAGATCAAATGTTCCACGAGAGGACAAAGCACATTGATATCAAGTATCATTATGTCCGCGATATTGTTGCTCAAAATAAACTGAAGGTATGCAAGATAAGTACTCATGATAATCCTGCTGATATGATGACAAAGTCAGTTCATATTTCCAAGTTTGAGCTTTACTCGAGCTTGGTTGGTATAACTATTTAGCCCAACTGGTTGTTGGCACCAGCAAGTGTTTTCTTTGTTATTCAGGAGATTATTGAAGTTCATGCTACAAGATGGAATTTGTCTCAAGGTGGATTTTGTTATATTGTGATCCAAATTCATATACTAAAGGGAGGCTAACTTACGACGAGCGAAGCGAGGCCCATCGTCGGTAGGCTTCTGCTACGGATCGTTAACACTGCCTATATATATATCTTGTAAGCCACCGGCTATGGTTTATCAGATTATAAGATAACCCACGGTGTTTGTAAACACTCCCCTATATAGTGAAGTTTTGCTGGTTAGCGCCCGTGGTTTTTTCCCTTCTGTGTTGGAAGGGGTTTTTTTTCCACGTTTAATGAGGCATACAGATGTTTATGATGCTATTAATTTTTCTGATGATTCTGATGATGAGAAACATAGGATTAGCGTGCAGGTGGAGCACGTGAAGGAGAAAGAAATTGATGTTGCTGAGAATGAGAACACTGTTGTTCAGCACTCGCCACCTGTTTTGCAGCAAATAAATAGTTCCATTGCTGCTGATAGACCGAAGCGTAACAAAGGTCCAAATCCTCGTTTAATTGCAGAGTGTAATCTTGTTCATCATGCTTTGAGTTGTACTGAACAGGTGGAGCGTGATACTGAACCTGCTACATATGCTGAGGCTGTGGCACCCGTTGACCGCGTGAAGTGGATTTCTGGTATGCAAGAGGAGATGCAATCGCTTGTCAACAATGTCACATGGGATGTTGTGCGCTTGCCTAAACAAAAGAAGGATGTACGTTGTAAGTGGATATTTAAAAGAAAGGAAGGTTTGTCTCCGAGGTTTAAGGTAAGGTTAGTAGCAAAATATTTTAACCAAATTCCAGGTATCGATTATAATGACGTATTCTCACCGGTTGTGAAGCATAGTTTCATTCGTGCATTCTTTGGGATTGTGGCTATGCATGATCTTGAGCTTGAGCAGTTAGATGTAAAGATTGCTTTTCTGTATGGTGAGCTTGAGGAAGAGATATACATGGACCAACCTGAAGATTTTGTTGTGCCTGGCATGGAGGATCTTGTTTGCAAGTTGAAGAGGTCCCTTTATGGTTTGAAACAGTCTCCAAGACAGTGGTATAAAAGGTTTGATTCATTTATGATTGCACATAAGTTTAAGAGATCACGGTATGATAGTTGTGTTTATATCAAGTTTGTTAATGGATCACCAATATACTTGTTGTTATATGTTGATGATATGTTGATTGCTGCCAAGAGCAAGAAAGAGATCACTACTTTAAAGTCACAATTAAGTAGTGAGTTTGATATGAAGGATCTTGGTGCTGCTAAGAAAATACTAGGTATGAAAATTACAAGAGACAAAAAATCTAGTGTGTTATTTCTTAGTCAGCAAAATTACATTCAGAAAGTTCTTCATCGTTTTAATATGCATGATGCAAAGTCTGTTAGTACACCTATTGCTCCTCACTTTATATTCTCAGCATTGCAATATCCTAGTATTGATGGAGATATTGAGTACATTTCACGAGTTCCATATTCTAGTGCTATTGGTTTCTTGATATGTGCCATGGTCTGTTCTCGCCCTGATTTGTCATATGCTATGAGTTTGGTCAGTCGATACATGGCTAATCATGGTAAAGAACATTGGAAAGCTTACTTGAAGTTTGGCAAGACCAGTGAGGGACTCGTAGGCTGTGTGGATTCAGATTTTTCTGCCGATTCGGATAAGAGAAGATCCCTCACTGGTTATGTGTTCACTATTGGTCGATGTTCTGTGAGTTGAAAGGCAACGTTACAACCTGTTGTTGCCCAATCTACGATTGAAGCAGAATATATGGCAATTGTTGAAACTTGGAAAGAGTCTGTTTGGTTCAAAAGTTTTGTATGCTGAACTTTGAGGAGATGATTCTTGCATTAACTTGTTTTCTGACAGTGAAAGTGCAATATACCTTACTAAAGATCAAATGTTCCATGAGAGGATAAAGCACATTGATATCAAGTACCATTATGTTCGCGATATTGTTGCTTAAGGTAAACTGAACGTATGCAAGATAAGTATTCATGATAATCCTGCTGATATGATGACGAAGCAAGTTCCTGTTTCCAAGTTTGAGCTTTGCTCGAGCTTGATTGGTATAACTGTTTAGCCCAAGTGGTTATTGGCGCCAGCAAGTGTTTTTCTTTGTTGTTCAGGAGATTGTTGAACTTCATGCTACAAGATGGAATTTGTCTCAAGGTGGAGTTTGTTATATTGTGATACAAATTCATATACTAAAGGTAGGCTAACTTCTGGCGAGCGAAGCGAGGCTCGTCGCCGTAGGCTTCTGCTACGGATCATTGCCACCGTATATATACATCGTGTAAGCCACCGGCTAGTATTTATCGGATTATAAAATAACCCACGACGTTTGTAAACACTCCCCGATATAGTGAAGTTTCGCTAGTAGGCACCCGTGATTTTTCCCTCTTCTGTGTTGGAAGGGATTTTCCACGTTAAATCTCGTGTCTCCTTTATTTGTTATTTGCTAGTTGCGTTTATAACACACAGAGTCTTGCCTCCTCTACAATTTAATTAATGTTCATGGATATCCACAAAATCACAAGTACTCCCTCCGCCCCTTAAAGGTTATTTAAGATTTATTAAGAGCATCTCCAGTCGTGTCTCCCAAATCGTCCCCCAAATGGCGCCCGATCGAGCGTTTGGGGGACGTTTTTTGTTCGTGCCGCGTTTGGGGAACGTCGCGCCCCAGCCGCATCCCCCAAACGCCATCCCTAAACTTTTTTTAAAGGGTTTTTGAAAACAGAACCATTTATTAAATAGGGAGATTGTTTTCAAATTAAAATACAACAAATAATAAAACAACTCAACAAATGTAATAATTGGGGCTAGATCAAGGTGCCGCGACATTTTCTGATACTTTAATCCTCCATATATGCTCAACGAGATTAGATTGAAGTAGATCATGAACATTGCTGTCACGGATCTCTGCGTGCATGGCGAGGAAATCAGCGAAATCTGCAGGTAACTCATGATCAACCTCCGCAAGAGGGCCCTGACACTCATAGGGACCAACATGTGTCATGGCATGATTCTTGCGGTCATCCTCGATGATCATGTTGTGCATGATCACACAAGCATGCATCACCTCCCACATTTGGTCGCGAGACCAGCTTTGAGTAGGGTACCGGAAAATGGTAAATTGAGCTTGAAGCACACCAAATGCCCGCTCGATATCCTTCCTGCAAGCCTCCTGTCGCACAGCAAAGTGGGAATTCTTTTGACCTGATGGAGCCGAGATTTTTTTTACAAAAGTGGCCTATTTTGGATATATACCATCGGCTAGATAATAGCCTTTGGTATATTGGTGGCCATTGATCTCATAGTTGCATTGTGGAGCATGCCCTTCCACTAGTCTGCTGAACACCGGAGACTGCTGCAACACGTTGATGTCATTGAGTGATCCCGCCGTGCCAAAGAAAGAATGCCAAATCCACATGTCATAATCTGCCACAGTTTCAAGCACCACACTGCAATATCCATGACACCTTTTGTATATACCTCGCCAAGCAAACGGGCAGTTCTTCCATGATCAGTGCATGCAATCGATACTTTCAAGCATTCCAGGGAATCCTCTGGCAGCATTTTGTGCCATGATCTTTGAAGTTTCTTCCTCAGTTGGCCATCTCAAGTAGTATTTGCCAAACTTTCCCACCACAGCTCGGCAAAACTTGTACATACAGTCAATGGCAGTAGACTCACTCATGTGAAGGTAGTCGTCCTGTGTATCGGCAGGTGCTCCGTGTGCAAGCATCCTCATGGCGGTGGTGCACTTCTGAATCGAGGAGAACCCGGCAACGCCTACAACGTCGTGCTTGAGCTTGAAGTAGGGGTCGAACTCTCGAACGCTGTGGAGGATATTCATGGACCAACCCTTGCTCATCCTATACCGGCGCCGAAAATTGTCGGCCTATGTTGCGTCATCTGCGAATTAGTCGTTGTGCAGCATGGTATGCCCCTCCATCCTCTGTCGGGCTTCGACTTCTTTCTCCCCGGCCTTGATCCTCCGCGGCGCGGCCTCTTCCTCTTCTCCGCCTCGGCGTCAAGCATGTCCTGGAGGGACGCGACGATCAGCAAATGCTCCCGGATGTTGTCGTCGAAGGCTTGCTCGTCCTCCAGCAGTCGGACAAGCATCTCGTCATCGATATCCATGTTTGAAGCAAAATCAATGGTTAAAATTGCGCCGCGGCAGACGAGGCAACAAACTGCGGCCAATCGCGCCTACCTGGCAAGTCGTCGAACACCTTGTGTGCGAGGAGGTGGGGTGGATTTGACGCCGCGTTCTGCAGCGGCGGCGAAACGTCCGGCGAGAGTGCCAGCTGCGAAGACGGTGCCGACTCTCAGAAGAGACCAGCCGTCGAAACAGCCGGCAAATCCAGCGGCGACGAAGGGGTGGGAGGCGCGGGAGGAAAGGCGCGACAAGAAATAAAAGGCACGAACAACGGTTTATGCAAATAGTCACCGACAGGTGGGAGCCCGCCTCGATTTTCGTTGTGTCCGGCGTACCTGGAGCGTTCCATGTGGAGGAATTTTGATAATGGAGGAATTATATTTTGCCTTTCCTTTCAAGGCAAGAACAGATGTCCCTTTAAACCCAACAGAAAAGTTTTGACACTATACTGTACTATACTGCTGTACGCACTAGGCAGGAAACATGTGCTGAAGATAAAGAATTGTATGTACATAACTGTATATTTCCAGCACCCACAGTACAGTGTTATTTTCTGTGTGTGTTAAAGCCGTACGTATCCGCACCATAATTCATGGGTGAGTTTTTGTAATTTAACACGGCTGAGGTACAAGACAAGTCACTTCAATCTGGGACTCGATCGGATATCACATACTTATTCACCTACTTGCACGCAGGTGTTGAAAGGGCTGTACATTTTACCCCCGGAAATGAACCGCTGATGAGTACAGATGCTTGCTCACTTTTAACAAAGACTTTCCCAGGATTGATTTGAGGCTGGAGCCATCATGCAAAAAGGTAGCCGTCGCCTTTACCAACAAAACAATCTGCAGAAAACAGTGCAGGGAAAGAGGCACATCCAAAAAAGTGCTTTAGAGAAAGGCTTGTTCGGGAGGTGGGGAAGAGACTTCGCTGGTTCGGAAGTCTCAACTCATGGCAGTTTCAAAAAGGCTATACGTATCTTGCCTTTACCTTGGAATTGGAAAGTGAGCCGAGCATAGATTCGCTCCAGCTGCCTGCGCACACACGCATCCTACTTCGAAAAAATACAGTGCTGAAGCGATTGACTGCTCAACACATACAGACTCTGGTCAGTAAACGCTGGATCTTCTATACCACTCACGGACTCACCATATTGGAGTCCCATCATCATTGGATACCAACATTAGGGAATAAAAAGATGAATGAATGCACCAATGCACCATAGGGTACTACTCCCTACCCACCTTCAGTCCAAATGATTCTCAAATGGTTCCAACTAGATGCCATTTTTGTCAAGATTTTTCTCCATATAGCCTATTATTGTGGATTACACAACTATCTCGGTCCACAAATAAATGTGTACGTTTGGTTTTTTTTCATAAGTTAAAAAATTAAGCTTGACCAACTTTAAAAAAGATCGTAGAAACATGTATGTCACATAAAATTAATATAGCTAGACGCACATCGCAATATAAGTTTACATACTAATCTTGGACACTCTACTAACGAAACACCACGTCCCTCACACTCCCCGCAACGTGCAGCTCCGACACCCGTAGCCACCCGCACCGTCGACCTGCCACATCCACTAGGCTCCTTGGCCTCACCGTCTGCGAGAGTTGAGAGATGAAGGTCATTGGAGGTGGCCTCCCCATATCTAGCCTCGCCGCCTTTGGCATATCCAGTTTCGGCTCGCAGCTGGACGTGAATGTGGATGATGTGATACCCCATCAAAGCAATGCAAGCTTTGTCGCTCTTACGCGTAATCTAGTTTACTAGATGCATTAATATGATTTGCCACACAACAATGGTTGATACTAGGTACATTGGTTGAAAATGATGTAGAAAATTGTACTATACAAATTGTGGTGGTAAACTATGCACGAAAAAATTCCGTTATTTATGTTTGCACCGTTAATAAAATGTGAAGAAGTTGGTAAAAATGGACGCACCTTTTGCTATTTTTATATATGAACCTTAATTTTGTCTTCTTTGTGAGGCTTAAAAACTTAAAAACTTAAGTATACTTATAAACGAAATTTCAGACGAGTAGAACATGCCATGCACATGTGCAAGATTTTTCAGAATTCTTGATACTTCTTTTTATGGGGACAATTTTTGAAACTTCATAAATGCACATCATATATATTTTAGAACGCGAGACATGTGGAGAGCGGGATCCAAAACGGTGCACTGGTACACTGCTAATTCACCGTACATAAGAGTATCTCCAGTCGCGTCCCACAAAGCAATTTAGAGCACGCCGAACCAAAAAACGGTTTCAGCCGCGTCCCCTAAAACCCAGTTTTGTCCGGCGCGCTCCGATACGGTGTTCGGCGCCTCGAGCCCGTCCCCGACCCACAGAGGACGCTCCGGGCACGCCGGACACAACGAAAAGCGAGACGAAGCGACGCGGGCTCCCACATGTCGGCGACGTGTTGCATAAACCGTTGATTCGCGCCTTTTTTTCTCGTCGCTCCTTCCTTCCTGCGCCTCTCACCCCTCCGCCGCCGCTGGATTTGCCGGCCGTTTGAGCGTCTGATCTCTTCTGAGAGTCGGCGCCGTCGCCGCGGCTGGCGCTCCCGCCGGTCGTTCCGCCGCCGCCGCTTGGCCATCGCGTCCCAGAACGCGGCGTCAAGTCCGCCCCACCTCCGCGCACAGAAGGTGCTCGACGACTTGCCAGGTAGGCGCGATTGGCCGCTGTTCGTTGCGTCGTCTGCCTCGGCTTTATTTTAACCATTGATTTTGCTTTTACCCCCTGTTTGGTTGCACTGAATTAACCTCCGTATTGAATTGGCAATGGAATACCAAATCCACCAATTCAATGGAATACTATTTTGGGTGTTTGGATGCGCGTGGTATTCACCTGTAGAATTAAAGTTTCAATGGAATACCAAATGTTGTTTGGATGTACAATGTGTGGAATTGAAAGTTTTTTTTTTGACTTTGAACAATATAACCTCTGTAATATGAATGAAAAAATATATGTATATTTCAGATGTTTCTCAACATTATTTTTCTCCTCAATTTCTGCAAAATCGAAATAAAAATTGCTCTCAGATGTGTCTATGGTTACACAGAGGAGAGTGGAGGCCGCCGGTCGACCTCCACTTCTGGCCGCCGCCGCACACAGAGGAGATGGGAGGCCGCCGGTCGACCTCCACTTCTGGCTGCCGCCGCACACAGAGGAGAGGCACCGGTCGACCACCTCCCGCCGGTCGACCACTTCCCGCCGCCAGTCTTCCATCTCCCGCCGATACAGCTAGGGTTCGGGGCGCACGGGGAGGGGCAGCCAGGGGGATGGGGAGGAAGGGGAAGAGGAAGGGCAGGGGCGGCCGAACTGAGAAACAGATGGGGAGAGGGAGGGCGGAGGAGCTTACCAGGCGGCGCCGCCGGGTCGCCTACAGCAGCCACCGACGGGAGCGAGCCTCCCCAGTTCTCGCTGGCACTCGAGCTTTCGGGAGAGACAGATTCAGAGTGAATACCGAGCTCGTGACCTCTGAATCGAGCTACATGTAAGTTTGGCCCGCGGGAGGGTACGCTCGGAATTGGCCCATGATTCCAGAACCCAATACCTAACACATCCAAACAGCAGAATTGGGGCCTGAATTCCAGATTCCCAAATACCAAGCCCAATTCTATGCATCCAAACAGGGCACTAGACATGGATAGCGACGATGAGATGGTTGCCCTGCTGCTGGAGGACGAGCAAGCCTTCGACGACGACCTCCGGGAGCACTTGCTGATCATCGCGTCCCTCCAGGACATGGTTGACACCGAGGCGGAGAAGAGGAAGAGGCCGCGCCGCGGAGGATCAAGGCCGGGGAGAAGGAAGTCCAAGCCCCGGCAGAGGATGGAGGGGCATGCCATGCTGCACAACGACTACTTCGCGGACGATGCAACACTGCCGACAATTTTCGGCGCCGGTACAGGATGAGCAAGGGGCTATTCATGAATATCCTCCACGGCGTTCGAGAGTTCGACCCCTACTTCAAGCTCAAGCTCGACGCTGTAGGCGTTGTCGGGTTCTCGTCGATTCATAAGTGCACCACCGCCATGAGAATGCTTGCATACGGAGCACCTGCCGATACACAGGACGACTACCTTCGCATGAGTGAGTCTACTGCCATTGAGTGCATGTACAAGTTTTGCCGAGCTGTGGTGGGAAAGTTTGGCAAATACTACTTGAGAGGGCCAACCGAGGAAGAGATCGCAAGGATCATGGCACAAAATGCTGCCAGAGGATTTCCTGGAATGCTTGGAAGCATCGATTGCATGCACTGGGCATGGAAGAACTGTCCGTTTGTTTGGCAAGGTATATACAAAGGGCGTCGTGGATATTGCAGTGTGGTGCTTCAAGCTGTGGCAGATTATGACCTGTGGATTTGGCATTCTTTCTTTGGCATGGCGGGATCACACAATGACATCAACCTGTTGCAGCAGTCTCCGGTGTTCAGCAGACTAGTGGAAGGGCATGCTCCACCATGCAACTACGAGATCAATGGCCACGAATATACCAAAGGGTATTATCTAGCCGATGGTATATATCCAAAATGGGCCACTTTTGTCAAAACAATCTCGAATCCATCAGGTCTGAAGAATTCCCACTTTGCTACGCGACAGGAGGCTTGCGGGAAGGATGTCGAGCGGGCATTTGGTGTGCTTCAAGCACAATTTGCCATTGTCCGGTACCCTGCTCTAAGCTGGTCTCACGGCCAAATGTGGGAGGTGATGCAAGCTTGTGTGATCATGCACAACATGATCATCGAGGATGACCGCAATAATCATGCCAGGACACATGTTGGTCCCTATGAGTGTGAGGGCCCTCTTGCGGAGGTTGATCATGAGTTGCCTGCAGATTTTGCTGATTTCCTCACCATGCACGCAGACATCCGTGACAGCAATGTTCATGAACAACTTCAAGCTGATCTCGTTGAGCATTTGTGGAGGATCAAAGAAAATACCGTGGCACTTTGATCTAGCATCTAGCCCTATTTATTATATTTATTTACTTTTTATTATTATTTATTGTATTTTAATTTGAAAACAATTGTCGCAAATATTTTTATTCATATGCTATATTTGATAAATGGTTCTATGTTAAAAAAGAAGTATTTTTAATGTTTGGGAGCGGCGTTCGGGGGACGCGGCTGGGAAGCGATGTTCCCCAAACGCGGCACGAACAAAACACATCTTCCAAACGCTCAATCCGGCGCGATTTGGGGGACGCGACTGTCTAACATACTTGTTTTTAGAATGCCAGACATGTGGAGACCTGGATCCAAAACGGTGCACTAGTACACTGCTAATTTACCGTACACATAGCAGAATTGGTGGATGCACAGAAGATGAGCATTCCGTACGCGTCCTGATGTCTAATAGGTCTCGTATTTTTTCGCCCCTTAAAACGTGAGTAGAGGATCCTGTATTCACTTTTCTTCCGAAAACTCGGACGAGCTAGCAGAACCCGTATCCACACTCCGTAAAACAGAATATCGTATCCCACCCCATAAAACAGAATATTCTATTTTACGGGGTGGGGATACGGATTCTGCTAGCTCGTCCGAGTTTTGGACCCCTCAAAACAGGGTTTTAGATAACAATTTGCACAACAATTTCAGATCAAACATAGCACATCCAAAATATGTGATGCATAATTCATAGTTTTTAACATCACAACGCTATCATAGGCAATGTTCAAGCCACGGAAGTTCCCAGATGTGATCAACCATCAACGAGTCCATCGCCAGCGGCGCCACCACTCGCCGGAGACTCGCCTTGAGTTGCAGCACAAGCTTCACGCGCAGCCTTCTTCCTCGCCATGATGTCCGCCTTGGTATCATTCCACCACGCCAGCTGATCCTCGTCCATGCCGTCGGTGCGCATCATCATGATATCCCTCTCCTCGGCCAAGAGCTCCTTCATGGCCTTGGCTTCTTTGAGTGCGATCATCCTCAAGTCAAGCTCGGCCTTCAACTTGGCATCTTCCCGCCTTGCTTCCACCTTGGCAAGCTTGACCTCCTTCTTCTTCTCGGTGATGAGGAGCTTGGTCTCTAATGTCTTCATCGTCAATGCCTCCTTGGACTTCATGAGTTGATCCAACTTCTCCCGGAAGCTAGCTGCTTCGCCTTCTACCTTGACCCTCTCCTTGGCTTTCTTGTTGCCCTCGGGCTTGCCGGCGTTTCTCGCACTCAATTCCTCCGCTTCATCATCCATGGTGAGCAGTGCCTCCTTCTTGCACTTTGGTTCGTTGTCCCTCAACTTCCACTTAGGAAGATGTTGAAGAATGGAAAAGCAATGTTGAAATTGAAATTCCTTGTTCTTGGAGCCGACCATGTCCTTGTACCAGGCTTGAGCATACTTGGGCTGCACAACAATATTATGTGATGTTTGCACAAGATCAACACATATGGATAGCAACAAACAAGGAAAACTTACATAGTCCTCCGGCACGCATCCACTAGGGGGGTTGTCGGCCACTTGATCCATGGCAGCACTCCAACGAGAACAAGCTGGTTTGATGATGTTCCATCGGCCTTCAAGGGAGCGGTAAGATCTGTCGGCCATGCTCTTGATGCGAGGCTTTAGCTGGTGGTAGAGGTCCTCAATGTGCTGCCAATAGCGCTTGCCGCCTTGGTCCACTCCGGTGCACGCATCCATCCCCACCTTGCTCCAAGCATGGACCAAGATGGCGTCTTCGATCTCGATGTAGTTCGCCGTGCGTGGCTTCGGCGTCGATGAAGAACCGGCGGCAGCCGGATCAACCTCAATCACCTCCTCCTCGTCACCCTCATCCTCCTCCTCGTCATCAATCTCTTCGACGTTGCACTCCCCATCGAAT
This sequence comes from Lolium rigidum, assembly GCF_022539505.1. Lineage (NCBI taxonomy): Eukaryota > Viridiplantae > Streptophyta > Magnoliopsida > Poales > Poaceae > Lolium > Lolium rigidum. The sequence continues at coordinate 42,200,471 of NC_061513.1, read as the reverse complement.
GCATCGATGCCGGTGTCCAAATTCACCGCGGATTCGTTGAGTATGTCCATGTACGATGTGGACTCAACATCGAACACATTGTCTACTTCCATGGTGGGTGGCGGCGGCGCGGGCGGCGCATCGGACGAAACGGAGGGAGGAGGGGTCGTGGCCTTGGAGGGCGGTGGAGGCGCGAGGCCGATGCGGCTGATTGCCTTTGTCCTCACCTTGGCCGACGCGGCGCCCCTCGGCCCGGCCGCCTTGGTCTTCATCCTGCCCCCCTTCTTGGCAGCCGGCGGGGCTTTGGCCGGCGAAGCTGCGGCCGGCGAAGCTGCGGCCGGCGAAGGTGCTTCGAAGAATTGCTTCAGAATCCTCTTCCTCTTCAACGGGATGGTGGCGGAGATCATGGCCGACACGTCGCCGGCGTTCGGCGGACCTCCGACGGGGACATCAACCACCGCGGCCGAAGGAGGTGCAACGCCAGCGGTAGGCGGCCCTTGCGGACGATCCATGGCAGCGGGATCCGGCTGGGAAGGGCGGGGCGGAGGAGATCGAGCAACGGCGGCGGCGGTTGGCTTCAGCGAAACCCTTCGCGCGCAGTGGAGGGAAGGATACCGGTTTCGCCCACTATCCCCGCTCCCAACCCGCACAAGTAGGGGGCGAAGACCCGCCCCGGGGGGCTATTTTTACGGGGCGTGCTAGACAGCCGGGTAGAGCCGAAACCTGTATTCCGACGGTTATTATACGGGTTTGACCCTTTTAAGGGGTCTGTTAGACATGCTTTTACAAATTACAATCATGGATCCATCACCATGGTAGGGAAGGCTTGCTCGGGAATCTGAGATGTATGACGTGTTGTTCACTTTTGGGCCTCGACTTAAACTAATATGGTGGTTATACTTTTGGTTAGTAGAATAAAAGCATAAAGAGTAAGCTAGCACGCCAGTGACATTTTTCACTTTCCTTCTTTTTCTTGGGTTCGCTAAGGTGTCGCTTATTTTACACGGAAGTCCATGGATTCCCGTCCAACCTTTTTTGCTTTCTTTTAAGCTTTTGGATACAATCTCAACGTGCGTGCATGTTTGGTTTGGGGTTGACTAGAAGCTGCTGCTACAGCTCTCTGTACTGATCGTTGGAGAATATAACTAATTTTCGCAGTTTCTGTGCATTTGTGCCCTATTAGCTACTACTTCCAGAAAAGTACAAAATTATGTCTTTTGGCGATCAATACCATATATATTTATAATGATAGCAAATAGTACATGGTAGAGGAGAGATACATGAGAATAATTTGAAGATTGCGAAGATTTGTTCATTTCTTTTGAACTTTATTCTGTAATCGCCGAAGACAACTCATGCATCTCTACCATGCACTACTTGTTACTGAAACAATATATCATGGTATTGTTTGTCAAAAGAAAAGTAAACAACCAACACCTACTTAAAAGATGTGTGAAAGGCACCTTCCATACTTCCGAATCAACTGGTTACATTGGGTCCTTCCTAAAGTACAACCAAAAGACGAATCTATCTCTTCCTTTATCTGGGATGAGATACCTTTTGGTGCCCATCCGTGCCTTCCTTCTAGTACTAGTATCTTTTGTTTTTGTTTTTGTGACAGCAAACGTAGGAATTGCTTTAGGCTGGAAAACACGACACGAGTTGTCCATTCTTGCTAACCCTAAAGAAAAGCGGCGGTTTAATGCGAGGCTTTAGAATTTTGCAACTTGGGTGAAAATGCTGAGATACATAAAGGGTTTTAACAACTCCTCCAGTTTTGACATTTCACTTACATGAGCTCATCGTGCCGATCCTATCTCCGTCTCAAAATATAAAACATTTTAGTATGCTGTTTTAGCCTACCAGATCATCTTATATTTTGTGACAGAAAATTAAAACAAATCACGCTGCATATGCGTGGCATTATTTGTTGGCGTGGCCAGGCCTAATTGATTCAAACTGTAGCAATAGATGATTTAGCCAAGAGTTACAAGTGTGTAACATAAAGCTTATGCGAAGAGTGTAAATTATGCGGAAGCTATGAAGTGCTTTCAAAAATCTGGCGCGAACCAGTATTTTGTGCGATGCGGTCAGATTTTGCCGTATCTATTCTGTGGCGACGATTTCAAAACCGCAAAATGGTGATACGGTATACTCCTATACACGTGTTTTGCAGTTCAGCAGTAGTATCAACCTAGAGATGCTCTAGGTAGTTAGTTAGGTTGCTGAACTTTGGATGCCTCCGGCCAATAGCAGGAGCATCAAATGATATGCACCACGTACCTCCCACAGTCACCTGCAGGTCACTGCCAAGCCTTCCGGTGCAACAATTGTTAGGTGTTAGGTGTTGGCAAAGGTGCCTTTTGTAGCTGAACAAGGTTCCGAAGCAGAAAGCTCCGTTGCCGAACTCAAATCGACGGGCTCCTCTCCTCTCGTTGTTTCCCCTTGAGGGTCACGGCACCGTAGCTGCATGCCTGGACGGCTGTAGCCTGTTTGCTCTGCTTGTGGTGGTGACTGAGCTCTTTGTTCCGATGTTGCGGGCAAGAGAAACGTGGGCGTATCACCCACAATGAATGGACGATGTTTGCTCTGGGGGAAGTGGCTCCTCCCGGTCCTGCGTCTCTGCCGGCACAACGGCACAAGGAGGGAGAGGGGCGCATATGGTCAACATTGATCTGGCCTCATCGACACGCAGTTATATGATCGCCGACGACCACTACAACTACCCCAGCCTCCTGCCTGCCGCGGCGAGACGCACGGCCATCAATTCGTGGGAACCCCCAAGGTGGGGTGTGGGGATCCCTTGCCTCACCATGGGAATGAAAGGTAACTCATCCATATGTGGTGTCGCTACCAGCTGGGAGAGGACGGATCCTCATTCCTCGTCTTCAGAACATGATGAGTTGTGGAGTATCTAGAGCAGGCTATGCTTGCATATGTGCCGCTTGATCGAGCTGTCTTCTATATATTTTCATTTCATGGAAAAGATCATGGCGGACATGAGTGTTTATGATGGCTAGCACCGGATTTCCGGACCACCCCAAAATGCTGTGGCCTGCAAGGACGGGGCAGGATGAATAATTTCGCGGAAACAATGGCGTCATGTTTGGAGTTCAGGGAGCCATACTGCAATCTTGTAGTCCTGCTAAGTGCTAACCACAAAAAAGGGTGCGGGTTTTCTTCCCGTCAGTAGAATTTACTCCAACAAACCGAGACCCCAAAGTGCGGTGATCAAGCAATGCTGCGTCGACAGTACAGAAACATTTGGGTAGCCAACGCTCTCATCCTCTAACCAAACAGCACGGTCAGAGCACTCACGACGTCAAACTCACCATGAACAGATGCTGATTGCTAGTGAACGCATGCAAAGAAGTTAAGTTCAACATAGTTTTTTTTTTTTTTTTTTTTTTTTTTTGCGAATGAAAGTTCAGACTTCAGACACCCCAAACGCATGCAATGTCGATCTGGGTTAACTACTAGTTCAGACTTCAGACAATATAAACGACGACGATGCACCGAGAGCGTCATCTCATAACACCACCGCCACTAGTACTACAAACACGCCATGCGCATCAGCTCGCACAGCATAAACAGCATTCGGGTCTGCGCTTCAGCCGGTGTTCTGCATCCCGGCGGCGATGCCCTTCATGGTCAGGATGAGGGTGTCCTCGAGGCCACCTGGGGCGAACTCGCTTGTGGTGCTGACCTTCGCCAACTCCCCGGGCTCCATGATCTCCTTGGACAGATGAGGTCCGGGGTTCGACTGGAAGCTAGGGTCCCTGATGCGCTTCAGAGTGTAGGCCTGGCAGACGTTCAGCGCCGTGATGTATGATTCACGGATGTGCAGCCTCTGCCTCAGGTGCGGGTCGCCCTCCAGGAGGTCTTTGTGGCCAGCAACCTGAGTTTTACAGTCACATTTCGGTGAGGCACAAGATATAGTGAGAATTCAGTGATCAGGACCAGATTTAGTAAAAGTGTTAGAGAATCACCTGTAGAAGAAGCTGCTTTGTCTCTTCATAGTTTGCCCTAAGACGCGCCCCAAACGACCACAGATCATCAGAAACCAGCAGCTTGTCGTACAGAGCTGCTATACCTGGATCACCCTTGGCAAACACCATCTCAACCAGGTCTATGGTAACCCTGAAAAACGGCCACTCGTTGTACATCTGCTGAAGGGTTTGAAGATTACGAATGTCCTTTTGCAGGACATGCTTGAAGGCCGCGCCAAAACCAAGCCACACTGGCAGGTGGAATCTAGTCTGTGTCCAAGCAAATATCCAAGGAATTGCACGCAATGTTTCGATTCCTCCACTTGGCTTACGTTTTGATGGCCTGCTTCCAATATTCATCCTACCATACTCGAGCTCTGGTGTTGCCTGTTGGACACAGAAAGTGCAAAACACTTTATGCAGACCACTAGAATAACAACTAGCCTAGCAATTTTGAAGGACTGTCACCACACTTAGTTTTCCTATTTTTGTAGCTAATGATGGTAACACTATAAATAAGTTCATTGAAATGGTTTACAGCTTAACTTTTATTAGTAGCTAGCTGAGTTCCTAATTTGCAAGTGAAACTTTGTGCGCTAAGCAAAAATAAATTTATAAAAAAGGCACCTAAAATGGAATACAAATAAGAGTAAATGGAGACTTACAAGGCGGAAATACTCAACAAATCTTGGTTCTTGGAAAACAATGGAACGGTATTCCTCTGTGGCAACAACAGCCATTTCATCCATCAAAGCGCGCCACTCTGGTTTAGGTGGGATTGGTGGATGCATACCATGTTCAAGAGTAGCAGCTGTAAAACGTTGAAGCGTTCTAAAACACAAATGCTCCTCTCCGAAGGACTGCTCAATGACTTCACCTTGAACAGTTACCCGAAGTGATCCGTGGACAGTATCTGGAGGTTGTGACAGTATAGCAAGATGGGTAGGGCCGCCACCTCTTCCAACAGTACCCCCTCGTCCATGAAACATAGTCAACTTAACCCCAAACGTCTTCGCAACCTTAATAAGCTCCTCTTGAGCTTTGTACAGTTGCCAACCAGCAGAGAAACGGCCAGCATCCTTCCCAGAATCTGAATACCCAATCATCACTTCTTGCTTTCCGTTGATTCTATTTCTGTACCACTCAACTGAGAAAAGCCGAGCTAGAGCTGCTGGTGCACCTTCCAGATCTGCTAGTTTTTCAAACAATGGCACAACTCTCAGTGGCTTCTTCACATGGCATTCACGCTGCAGAAGCTCAACTGCTAGAACATCTGAAGGAGCTGTTGCCATGGATATCACATAAGCACCAAAGCTATCAGAGGGAAGTTCAGCTAGCACATGAAACGTATCTAAAACCTCAGCAATTTCATTCGTCTTGGGAAGATCAGGACCAAATAACGGCCTCTTTCCATTGAGTTCAGACAGTAGCCATTCTTGGCGTTTTTCCTCTGGCCATTCACGATATGATCCAACTCCAAGGTAATCAGTTATGGCATCCATAACATCAGTGTGTCTTTCAGATTCTTGCCTGATATCTAGTCTAACAAGGGATAGTCCAAATGTTGACACTTGACGTAAGAAATCAAGAAGACTGCCATCTGCAATAGCGTGATCACCACATGCACAGAGGGATCTGTAACAGAGCTCAAGAGGCTCCAAGAACTGAAAAGGAAGAAAAATACCAACTCATATTAGATAAAGGAAACAGCTATTGTACTACATATCTTGGAGAAGTTTGACCTCCAGTATATTTACGGTGTTGAAAGTATAAGCTAGTAACAAAATGCATGTATTTAAGCATGGCATATTTAAATAACTCGCACTTCAGTTTTAGATACCTGCTCAACATCAGTGAAGATTGCTTCGTCGGGAATTTCAGAAAACCCACTGGTTAATAAATGGCGTGATCGCTCACGTGTATTGTACAATTTATCTCTGACATCACTCAGTATCACACGATAGGGTTCATTTGGAGGAACTTGCTTCCAGAACTCTGCATTCAAGACAAGCATGTTAGTACGCACTTGGTTTCACCTAATTAAGAAAACTATTACCTCCGTCTCATAATATAATGGGACGGAGTACACAATAAAACTAATACAAAAATTGTTGGGACCAATATTTATGCAGTAGGCTCTAAATTAGTTCCATCTTAACTCTCATATTAATCAAGTATATGGATCACATTTCTATTGTCCTCTACTCGTATCCAGGTTCTGACAAACATTGTGCAAAAATATCCTACTTATAAGAGAATTCACATTGATAACTAATGGTAACATGCATAAGAATGTGTTAAAGTTTGTGGCTATTAACTAGTTTGATCAAACACTTGATAATCAACGATAATCAAGACTGCTTATAACAGAACATGCAAAGGGTTATATTCAGTTTTCTCATTGTAGAATATCAAATAAGTATAAGTACCTATATAGTATTTTGTCGTGTCTTTCTTCGAGGAACGGTGTAACTTGTCAGCTTTTACACGTAGTTCATCACTGCAACGCCACATAGATAACTGCAGGTAACAAAAAAAAAGTATCCTCTGAGACCACAACACAGTAATACAACACTGCATTAAGAAGTATTTTTAGGTTTTACCTCAAACATTAGATCCTCTATCTGTGCATAGTACAAATTGGCAGCCATCATTCTAGCTAACAGGCATACATCCCTTGTAACCTCCGGTGTGACTCTTGGATTCCCTGCCATCCACATCAATGTTAGAACAATATTTGCAAGATAAAAGCAATATCTTGCAAACAGGATATAAGAGCTGTCATATACCATCTCGATCTCCACCCATCCAAGAAGAGAACTGAATAAGAGGGGCATTATAAGGCACTCGCTCATTTATGCCAATGTTCTTAAGAGCAGTATCTACCCTCCGCAAGAACTTGGGTACACCCTTCCATATTGTCTCATGAAAGTAACTCATTCCAGCACGCATTTCGTCCTGTGGAGTAGGAGGTGCTCGTCGGATTTCATCAGTTCTAAAGGCAGCTTGAATCTGCAGATAAGAAATGATGTACGAAATCAGAATCATGATCACGTAATGTTTAATGGAAATCAAAGTCTTAACTGATTAGTGAAAGTCACCAAGGTTGCAACATGCCTACACAAGTTCACAGAAATTACCTCTCTCTGAAGCGCCTCATCCAGTTCCTGCTTCTCATCTGGAGTTATATCTTTTGCATAAAGCTTGGTTAAACAGTCCCTTATCCTGCAAATAGAAGTGAAAAACTTATATAGCCATCAATACATGCATATTAGTATCATACATTTCTTTGGCACCGTGCACACATATTATATCGAAAACCATGCAAGGGTGCAGTGACACAACGAGCAACAATTTTACTTCACAAATATCGTCTTAGTATCACCAGGGATTTAGAAATATAGAAACTACCTGCCATGTTTTTGGAGCAATGACCTCCTAACTGACTGAGTTGGATGTGCTGTCAATACCAGGTCAACAGTTTGATTCTTGAGTGCATCGAATACTTCCAGCGGAAGACTTCTTCAGCTCACCAACGAGCCTTTTGAAGGTCTCCTCAATATCTGATTCCGTCGTCGCAGAATTTTCGTCTGCAAAATCACCCTTCTTCAGTTTTATTCTCCTGCGGTACGCAATCTGGACTTCCTCAGCCAAGTTTGCCAGGATAAGCATGTGCGATAATGACTTGGCTATCACAATAGAGTCTCCAGGATCCAAGCGGGTTAGCAGATTGCCAATCTCATCTAGCTGCTTAGGGTCAAGCTTATTTTCATACTCAGCAGCTAACTCATAGCATTCTTGGACCTGCATCCACCAATATAAGTGCAAACTCATTTAGGATTTTTTAGTAAGTGAAAGAAACTTCATTGCATTCCAAAAGTTTGCACGGTGCCGACAGTAAACTAAATTGGAAAACGTTTTGGTAAGTTATATGCTTTGTCATAAATTAAGTAAAATAGCAATAAGAAAATAATGACGCCGTGCTAGCAGGTATGGACTTCAATACTATACAACGTTCAAAAGGAAAGAAAGAACAAAGTGCAGACACCTCTAGACCCAGACTGAACTGAACTACAGATAGCAATAAAAGTGATCGACAAACATCGAGCCATCCACAAGAAAGTGATTGACAAACATCTGATGAAGTCATCCATCAAACTTTCACCCTGATATCACATTAAGCTAAAAGATGTCCAAAATACTCGACAAGGAAAGGAAACCACAGGCTTATAGTACAGTTTAACAGAGCAGTTGTCTCTGTTGGTACAGCAATGTAGTTGAACATCATACATCAACATAGTGCAAGCTGGAGTTTGAAATATCATCCATTGTTAAAAAGATGCAACACATCATATCCACGAATTAATACTCCATTGTCCTGAAAAGGATGTCTCTGATTTGTCTGAATTCGATGAATTTAGGCACTATTTAGTGTCTAGATACATCCGAATTTATACAAATCTAAGACATCCTTCTTGGGACAGAGGGAGTACATCACATCCACGTATTTTCGGACATGGACATAGTCTCCAATAAATAGGATTTAACCATTACTTTCTCTAGTTACACATTAATAAATTTAACTTAAATATAATGATTTTATATGAAACTAGTGATCATATAGATATTTGCCAGATCCACATATTTCTATGTATAGCGGTCAAAGATTTAAAACATTGACTTGGCATGTTCTAAAAATACATATAAAGAGGTGTTGCATAAAACTAAGGTACATATTTCTACAACATATCATACCCCTAACTTTTGAGCATCATGTTAATGTCTACAAAAAAAGGCTAAAAAACCCGTAACTCTGTAGAGAATATGGTAATGGACTGTTGGATAAAAATATTGTAGATCCCCAGTGTTATAGGACTTTGCGCTATGTTCTGTTAACTACAGCATTACCAACTTTAGGGCACGAACATGTTAAGAACAGGATCCGTCAAGTGTTAGAAAGATGGAACACATCATACCCGCAAGTTAACACTAATCAGTGACAAAAGATTGGTACTACCTCTGTGCTATTATGTTTATCGTTTTGGACATGTACATAGTCTCCGATAAATACCTTTTTTTCGATAAGGGGACATCCCCAGCCTCTGCATCAATCGATGCATGCGGCTCTTTATTACTTTAGTAATAGTACGAAACATCCAATAAATACCTTTGACCACTACTTTCTCTAATTACACATCAATAAGCTTAATTCAAAATATAATTATTTTTTTATGAAACTAGTGATGGTTTCGACACTTGGCAGATCCAAATATTTTTCTGTATATTAGCGGTCAAAGATTTAAAACGCTGACTTGGCATGTTCTAAAAAGACATATTAAGAGCTGTTGCGTAAAACAAACGGACATGCTTCTATAATATGTTACAGCACGAGAAGTGCGCTGTGGCATACCCCTAATTTTGGAACATCATGGTAATATACTTGCAAAAAGGGTGAAACACAATAACTCTGCAAAGAGAATATATACTAGACCAGGAATATGGTACTGGATGGCTAAATTGTAGATCCCCACACTTGTCAGTATGTTTTGTTAACTGCAACAGTACCAACTCTAGGGTACAAACATGTTCAGAACAGGATCAGTGGAACCCACACATCCCTAATTAGTAGTCAAAGATTTTACAACATTGACTTAGCGTGTTCTGAAAAGAAATATAAAGAGCTGTTGCGTAAACCAAAGGGACATGCTTCTACAATATGTTACGGCACGATCCATACGTCGTGGCATACCGCTAATTTTGGAACATCCTGGTAATGTACTAAAAAAGGCTAAAACACAATAACTCTGACCAGGAATATGGTATTGGATAGCTAAATTGTAGATCCCCAGACTTGGCAATATGTTTTGTTAGCTGCAACAGTACCAACTTTAGGGTGCAAACATGTTAAGAACAGGATCTGCGGAACCGACACAGGCCTAATTAGTAGTCAAAGATTTTACAACGTTAACTTGGCGTGTTCTGAAAAGAAATACGGATATCTGTCGCGTAAAACAAAGGGACATTTTTCTACAATACGTTATGGCACGAGCCATAAGTCGTGGCGTACCTCTAATTTTTGGAACATCCTGGTAATGTACTAAAAAATGCTAAAACACAATAACTCTGCAAAGAGAATATATGCTAGACCAGGAATATGGTAGTGGATAGCTAAATTGTAAATCCCCATACTTGGCAGTATGTTTTGTTAGCTGCAACAGTACCAACTTTAGGGCGCAAACATGTTAGGAACAGGATCTACGGAACCGACACAGGCCTAATTAGTAGTCAAAGATTTTACAACGTTAACTTGGCGTGTTCTGAAAAGAAATACGAAGATCTGTCGCGTAAAACAAAGAGACATTCTTCTACAATACGTACGGCACGAGCCATAAGTCGTGGCGTACCCCTAATTTTGGAACATCCTAGTAATGTACTAAAAAAGGTTAAAACACAATAACTCTGCAAAGAGAATATATGCTAGACCAGGAATATGGTACTGGATAGCTAAATTGTAGATCCCCAGACTTGGCAGTATGTTTTGTTAGCTGCAACAGTACCAACTTTAGGGCGCAAACATGTTAGGAACAGGATCTACAGAACCGACACAGGCCTAATTAGTAGTCAAAGATTTTACAACGTTAACTTGGCGTGTTCTGAAAAGAAATACGAAGATCTGTCGCGTAAAACAAAGAGACATTCTTCTACAATACGTTACGGCACGAGCCATACATCGTGGTGTACCGCTAATTTTGGAACATCCTGGTAACGTACTAAAAAAAGGCTAAAACACAATAAATCTGTAAAGAGAATATATACTAGACCAGGAATATGGTACTGGATAGCTAAATTGTAGATAGCCACACTTGGCAGTATGTTTTGTTAGCTGCAACGGCACCAACTTTAGGGCGCAAACATGTTAAGAACAGGATCAGCGAAACCGACACAGCCCTAATTAGCAGTCAAAGATTTTACAACGTTGACTTGGCGGGTTCTGAAAAGACATTAAGAGGTGTTGCGTAAAACATCGGGACATGTTTCTACAATACGTTAAGTCACAAGCCATACGTCTTTGGCGCACATACCCCAAATTTTGAAAATCATGGTTCTGAACTAAAAAAAGGCTAAAATTTATGTTGCCGTGCATTTACTGTTTGAACTGATAATTGTATGTCTTCTTCTTCAGAGTCAAAATAAACCATACAAATCCTGGATCATGGCAATTACATATTACTTCTATTGCAAGATATGAACTAGAAATTAACAAGACAAGCAAGTTGCGAGGGGAAGCAATATATGTAAGAGAAGCTCATGCAACCAAGCACATTAGAAAAATTAAAGAAACCAAGCTTTTGCAAATCATCGTGTTGTTCAGATTACTTGGGCAGGCCTGCGTTACACAAACTTTTAATACTTGACATATACAAACCCCTAATGTGCACCCAGAATAGGTAAGATAATGTAGAACCTCCATTCCTCCAATATTTAGTTCTAGCAGTTCAACAAATAAAACAATTCCACTATAGAAGTTCAAGTGAATAGTTCACTTAATAAAATAATTCCACTATAGTATCATGTAATAACTCAGAAATATTCTTAATGCGAGATGAAGTTTTTTAATGAATCGTCGTTAATAAACATTATTTACTGCACATAGCAAAATATACTGAGCAGTATAAAGAAGATAGGAAATAAACATCTGATACTTGATTAGCTGCAACAGTACCAATTTTAGGGCGCAAACATGTTAAGAAAAGGATCGGTGGAACCGACACAGCCCTAATTAGTAGTCAAAGATTTTACAACATTGACTTGGCGTGTTCTGAAAATAAATATAAAGATCTGTTGCGTAAGACAAAGGGACATGCTTCTACAATATGTTACGGCACGAGCCATATGTCGTGGCATACCACTAATTTTGGAACATCCTGGTAACGTACTAAAAAAGGCTAAAACACAATAAATCTGTAAAGAGAATATATGCTAGACTAGGAATATGGTACTGGATAGCTAAATTGTAGATCCCCAGACTTGGCAGTATGTTCTGTTAGCTGCAACAGCAACAACTTTAGGGCGCAAACATGTCAAGAACAGGATCAGCGAAACCGACACAGCTCTAATTAGCCGTCAAAGATTTACAATGTTGACTTGGCGTGTTCTGAAAAGACATATAAAGAGGTGCCGCGTAAAACAACGGGACATGTTTCTACAATACGTTACGTCACAAGCCGTACGTCTTGGCGCGCATACCCCAAATTTCGAAAATCATGGTCGTGTACTAAAAATGGTAAAACACAATTACCCTGTAGAGAGAATACTAGTCCAGGAATATGGTACAGGGTAGCTAAACTGTAGATCCCCAGTGGCAAAGGACTTGGTACTATGTTTTGTCAACTGCAACATTACCAACTTTAGGGCACAAACAATTTAAGAACAGGATCAGCGAAACCGACACAGCCCTAATTAGTGGTCAAAGATTTACAGCGTTGACTTGGCGTGTTCTGAAAAGACATATAAAGAGGTGTTGCGTAAAAAAATCGGGACATGTTTCTACAATACGTTACGTCACAAGCCATACGTCTTGGCGCGCATACCCCAAATTTTTGAATATCATGGTCATGTACTAAAAAAAGGCTAAGACACAATAATAGCTCTGTAGAGAGAATACTAGTCCAGGAATATGGTACAGGATATAATTAAATTGTAGATCCCCAGTGTTAAAGGACTTGCACTATGTTTTGTTAACTGCAACATTACCAAATTTAGGGCACAGACTTGCTAAGAACAGGATCAGTGGAACACCGAGAGACACAAACTTACTAAGAACAGGATCAGTGGAACACGGAGAGACGGAATTACCATCTTTAGCTTGATTAATTGCGCACAACGTGCAATGCAGTACTAGATATGAACATAAAAGGGCCATGGTATTTAATTACCACCTAAATCAATCAACAGGTAACTGAAAAAAAGACGCAAAAAATAAGTTAACATGGATGAATCGAGAAGAGCATTTATTTACCCTCTCCCTGATGCCCTCCCCCTGGAGGTCCTGGAGGATGTCGAGGAAGCGGTCGAGGAGGAGCGCGTCGTACTCCACCAGCTTGTCGTCGTCGGAGAGCTTCTTGGGCGCCAGCATCCGCAGCTGCGCGTCGATGGACGTCGCCTTGTCCACCGCATTGCGCGCCATCTCCTCCAACCCCTTGCCAAGAAAGAAACCCTCGTTCTCCCCCTTCTCGCCCTCCCTCCCTGCAACAGCGGCGACAGATCAAAACCGGCAAACCCCAGCGGGGGACGACCCGATCTCGCCGCGGCTAAGACGATCGACGAAATCCTAACGCGAGCGGCGAGACCTAATCACGGAGATTCCAAGAAAGGACGGGTCTTTATCCCCAAATATATGTAACAACCAAGTTCCGATCAGAAAAATTATCCGGCCTATCCGCTCCACAATCCAGCAAGGACACTACTGCTGGAAGGAAATCCGGAGAGGAACCAAATTAAACCGCATTCTAAAAGAGATAGAGATAGAGAGGGGAAAGGAAAGGGAAGGCACCTCCTCTCGTGAGGAAGAACTGTACTTTTCTGATCAACCTGACGGAAAGAAAGAGCTTTGCTTAATTCTTGAGACGGCGGTGGGGGGTTCTTGAGTGTCTCGTGTGTGGGTGTGGGGGCTGGCTACCTATTTATAGGGGCGCCACTTGTCGCTTGTGCAAGCTGGACTTATTGGACTAGAGGCCTCCAGCCCAGCAACAGTGAGTCACGCTGATAATCTCAAGCCCTGCTACCACCAGTACAGTCGTGTCGTGTCGTGTCCAAAGAAAAAAAGAAAACTTTACTAGGCGATTTGCACAAAAATAACCCAAAAGGGAAAGAAAAGCACAGACTTGTGGCTCCCCTCCTGCCGGCGCCACTGTCCCAGCCGACGTGGCCCCCTCGCCGCTGAGCTGGTGCGCCCATCCGACGTGGCAGCATGTGTGGCGCCCCTCCCAACGGCGCCACACATGCACTTGGAATCCCCCAAAACATACCGTGAGACAAATCCTCTGGGACTTAGCCGTTTTGCGAGGCTCGATGTGTGGCGCCGATGCCACGGGCGCCACACTAGCCTGTGTGGCGCCGATGCAACGGGCGCCACACATCCACTTAAGTGTGGCGCCCGCGCCCAGCCCGATCCAGCCAGTTCTTCTCTCTGTTTCTTCTCTTATCCCAGGAAACCGCCGCCGCCCGACTCCCCTTCGCCCCCCCCCCCCACCAAATCGACCAAGGATTCGTCAGATCTATCCGGGCAAGTCCTTCCTCCTCCATTCCTCAAGGTATTCCCCTTCGATTCCCTCCGATTCGTCCACTATTGTTGGTGGATTTGGTAGATTTGGGTATGAACCCTAGACATGGAAATTCATGTTGGTGGATTTACATATGAACCATTGATATGTTAGTGCATTTGGCTCGAACCTAGCAAGATTTGGATATGTTGGTGGATTTGGATATGAACCCTAGATTTGGTGGAACCCTAGATATGAAATTTTACATGTATGTGTTAAAATGGCTATGTATGTGTTGAAATGGCTATGTATGTGTTGAAAGGGCTATGTAAGTTTTGAATGTGTATGTGTAGGAACCCTAGATATGTTAGTGGATTTGGATATGAACCCTAGATTTGGATATGTTGGTGGATTTGGATATGAACCCTAGATTTGGCTATGTAGATATAAAATGGCTATGTATGTGTTCAAATTCTATGTATGTATGTCTTGAAATGTCTACTATCTCGTGATGGAATAACTCATATTTGAACCAAATATTTGTTGGAACCCTAGATATGAATGTATGTGTGTATGTATGGAACTCTCATGTATTTGGATATGAACTCTCATGTATGTGTTGCTCATTTTTGTTAGTGGAATGACTCATAATATGGTTGTGTAAACATGTAGGATGGTGTGGCTTCTGGATGAAGAGTACGACAGGATGCACCGGGCTGTTCATATGACGGAGAGGGGAACGGATCTTCACCCTTTGAAGATTCGTTACCATGGCACAGCGGATATACCGTATGACGAGAGGTACACGGAGTTCATCCGGCCTACCGGTCTTATGCCGTTCATATCCCTTGTAAGCCGTGGGGGCCACACATGAACCCCTCGGCACTCACCGCCCTTGTCGACCGGGTGGAGGCCGGAGACTCACACCTTCCACTTGAGGGGCGGCGAGATGGCCCCTACTCTCCAGGATGTTTCCATGATCCTTGCACTACCTATTCAGGGCGAGCCACTGTGTATGAACACAGCTTCTGATGGGTGGCGCCAGCAGATGGAGGCGCTTATTGGCAGGGCTCCTCCGCTGCCAACGGAACCAAAGAAGAGAGTTCCCGCCGGCGCGTCTTTCGAATGGATCAGGACTAACTTTGGAGAATGCCCGAAGAGGCCAACGAGGACACTCGGAGGACGTACGCCCGCGTGTACTTATGGTACATGATTTCGAGGACTCTCTTTCCCGACGATGGGGGAAGCTGGCCCATTGGTGTTGGCCGAAGGCGCTTACGGTGTTGGATGACCGGTGGAGTTGGGGAACGAGCGGCACTTACCTACCTCTACCGGCAGGTGATGATTTGTTCTATGTACTATTTTCCTATAGTAGTGTGCTAGACAAAGTAGTAACCAAATATCTTATGTACGCAGTTGGACGAAGCTTGTCGCAGGATCGGGAGCAGGACTCGGGAGCGGCGGTATTGGTGGATGCATGCTCCTACTTTCCGTATGGAGCCGGGACCGCCTATCGGCTGGGCGTCCGCGGTACTCACCGAGACGCCATGGCCTCATCACCCTCACTTTCCCGATCGGGAGCCCACTTGGGCATACCTTTGGGACAATGTCTCGGAGATGACGAGCGATCCAATGGTCATGTACAGAGCGAGTACACCGCGGAGTTGGACACTCTTACCGCTAAGCGAGTAACCGATCACTGCGGAGTTGCAATCCTAGTTTTGATTGATTCTACTGGCATGTTCTAAATATTTGTATGCTGTAGGTGGAATGGGAGCCATATGGTAGCTACTACCATATTGGCGCGGGGATGGCTGACCTCAACCACAAGTGCACGGAGGAGGCGCGGTTCTGGCGTATGCGCTGCCCACTCATATGCATGTGGCTTGTTGAACACCACCAGCCGCAAAGAGTGATGAGACAAGCTTGGGCTGTATCGGAGTGCCCACCACTGTGGCAAGACACGGACAAGGCGCTTCATAGGTAAAATTCTGGAATCATGCGATGGAAGATTCTTGATAGAAGAGGTACAAACTAACTTGTTGATTCTTGCAGGCTTGATAGGAAGCGGCAGAGGAAGATCACAAATTGGCCAGTCCATCATAGCGGCCACATCGCAGCTGTTCCAACACTCGTTTGGAAGCGGCACGGAATGCTAGCCCCGAGCAGATTGTGCCTCACGACTTGGCCGCTTTCAACAACTACCTCCGTGGTTCCATGAGAACACGCGTATCGAGTTAGTTAAGCACGCGTATCCCGAGGAGATCTTGGACGACCCCATCCGAGCTCGATGAGGTTGGGCAAAGCCGCACGACACCTTTGCTCGCGAGAGGAGATCGACTTCTATTGCTTCCGAGCTGAACTTTGTGGTAATGGATTCTCTCACTAAATAGTACATCATCTAGATTGCCATGTGCTCGCTTAAATTGTGTATGCTATGTTTGTCACAAGCGGAGGAGATCCAAAAAACAGCTCGGGAGTGCGAGATTATATGGGAGCGAGAGCGGTAGAGAAGAAAAACCTGTCGGATCGTTGCGGCATTTCATTAAGGTATGATCACCAACTTTGAATGTACACTATTATGTTCTGGTGGCTTTGTAACCATGAGTTCCTTGACGCAGAACACTGCACGAAAGATGCGGCGGTTAGCGAACTTGCTAGGTTGCCGCGAAGGCGAAATCCCTACGTCCTCCTCTTCTGAAGAACCGTAGGTATGGACTATTTTGTTGCTGTCAAACATGTTCTTACTAATTTCAACTTTTGTAATCTCATGTGTTCATGTTTGTGAAGATTCCTCCTGAGGATGACCTAATTCTGAGTCAAGGCATACTTCCAAACCATACCTCGAAGCAAGCCCCACGGTCGCCTTACCGCTGAAGCCAAGGGGCAAGGCTCCAAACCGGTACACTCCGGAAGATTATGTCAACCGAGGAAAGAAGGTTGTCACTGAGGAGGATGACGGGCCGCCGCGGAGATCAGCTTTGTCGAGGATGAGGAACAACGAGCCATTCTCTTCAGATGAGGAGGAGGAGGAGGAGCGAGGAGGAGCAGGACGAGGAGCGAGGAGCAGCAGCAACAACAGCCACGGCAGCTGACGAAGAGGATGGCCGTCCGGAAGCAGCCCGCGAGGACCGGCACGTCGAGGACGCTACTAGGATGTGCTACGTGTTGTTGTGAACTCTATATTCATAAGTATCGATTTGTGAACCCTATGTCATTTCGAACCATGGTCTGTAATGCTATTTGTTGTTTGAATCTACGTGCTACAATGTGACCTATGAAGTGTTATATGTGTATGTCATGAAATTGCTACTTGTTGTGTCCAGTGTTGTACTCGTGAATCGTTGGAGTTTGGTAGGATTTTTCATGTTTTCAACACAAGTCCATGTGTGGCGCCCTACACACTGGCGCCACAAGTGCTAGTGTGGCGCCCGTGGCATCGGCGCCACACATGCCAACTTATATGAACCATTGGGTCGAAAACATCCAGGGGCTCCGGACGATAAGTCCTTAGCCGTTTTCGCGAGCCTCTATGTGTGACGCCCGTGGCATCGGCGCCACACAGGCTAGTGTGGCGCCCGTGGCATCGGCGCCACACATCGAGCCTCGCAAAACGGCTAAGTCCCAGAGGATTTGTCTCACAATATGTTTTGGGGGATTCCAAGTGCATGTGTGGCGCCGTTGGGAGGGGCGCCACACATGCTGCCACGTCCGGATGGGCGCACCGGCTCGGCCGGCGAGGGGGCCACGTCGGCTGGGACAGTGGCGCCGGCAGGAAGAGAGCCACATGGGCATGTGTGGCGCCCGTGGGAGGGGCGCCACACAAAAGGGTTAGATTGGTGAAATAGTTTCGCTGGAGGGTTAGTCTGTGCTTTTCTTTCACTTTTAGGTTATTTTTGTGTAAATCGCCACTTTACTAGGCAAGTACAGCCATACGAACTCTGATGAAGCTGCATTGCTTAGGGCATCTCCAACCGCGCGACCCAAATCGCGCCCGCGCGTCCGTTTGGGTCGAGCCGGACAAAAACGCGGCCCAGCGCGGGGACGCACCGCAAAAGCGGACGGCCGCGGCGTCCGGAACGACGCAAACCCGGCCCAAATCTGGGCTAGGTTTGCGTGGCCGCGGATGGCACGCGCTGGTCGCCTCGTCTCCCTTGGGCCCACCTGTCGGTGACCAGGGAGACTATTAAATGGGGACTGGAGGGGATCTGGACCTCCACTCCAGTCCCCACTCCACTCCCCGAGCAAAACCGCCGCCATGGCCCCGAAGCGACGGTTCGCTCCCGGAGCGAACGACGACGAGGCGAGCGGCCAGCCGCCGTCGTCCGCCGGCGTTGCGGCACCGGGAGGAAACCGCCGCGGCCTCCACATCGGAGAGGCCGCCCGCGGCGGTGCGGCATTGCCGCAACCGCCGCCTCCTCCTCGAGCCGAAGTCGGAGTCCTCGGAGGAGGACCCGGACCTCCGCGCCGCCCTCATGATCTCGGCGGCGGAGGAGGAGGCGCAATGGCCGCACCTCCATGCGGCCATTCGCACCTCCGAGATGGAGCGAGGCGGCGCGGCGGGGAGGTAGAGGAGGCGGAGGGCTGGGCGCTCTACGCCCGTGCCGCCCGGGCGGTGCGGGAGGAGGAGGGAGGCGGCGCGGCGGGAGGAGGCCGGGCGCCGCGCCGACGAGGACCGCCGCCGAGAGCAGCGGCGGCAGGAGGGACAGCGGCGACGCCGAGAGGCCGTGCGCCGCGCCGCGGGAGAGACGAGCAGCGCCTCGGGAGGAGGCGCCGCTCCGTGCGCCGGCGCAGCGCGTCGGGTGGCTCCGGACCCCCACTCGCGCGGGAGGAGGCCCTGTGGTCTCCGTGGCCGGAGTCCCCGCGCGCGCTCCAGCCCACAACAGCGCGTCACCGCCCGGGGTGGGACGACGACGACGTCGCCGACGACGCCCACAGGGGCTAGGCGGCGCACCGGCGGCCACCGCGCCGCCGACCTAACCCTAATAGAGGGTTTTAAATTTAGTATAAATTTAAAAGCCCATATAGGGGCTTCTTTTGTTAGTTATTTGCCCAAAATAGGCTATGTATAAATTTGCCCAAAATAGGGCATATGTTTTAATCAAATTTCGTTTAAATTTGCTTTTTTTCTTTTGTTTTCGTGTTTATCGGATTGTGCGATGCGTCCGCGCGTTGGGCGCAGCGCGCGACCCAAACGGACACGCGGACGCGGGCCGCTGTCCGCGTGTCTGGCCGGCGACCCAAACGGCCCAAAACGGACGGCCCAGCGCGTCCGTTTGGGTCACGCGGTTGGAGATGCCCTTAACCAACACATCCTCCACGAGTTATGAGTTTGTGAATTCCGGAATGTTATTGCAGTAGTTCGTTTGGACTTCATTCTGGGGAAGGTGAGTAGTCTGCGGCTCCTGGGGTGACACAAGGAGTTCGCATCACTGGAAATAGGATATGGTTGCTCTGTTTCCTTTTGGAAAGTGTCCGCTTACTTCCTGCCAGAAATTGTAGGCAAAATGGAATAAGAGAGAATATTCTCTATATACTCCATACCATAAGTAAAGAGAAGAGTTGCTAAAAGAACACTTAAAGAGAAGATATAACCTGCAAGAAATAAACTTAAAGCTTGAGTCTGAAACAAGGTGTCAAGGACGACGTGTCATTGCGGCTAGCAGGTGGGGTCACGTCTTTACTAGCCGTTGCTCCCGTCTTGCTGGCGCACCTGCCAACCCCATTTGGGTTCGGCCCAGGAGTGTCGGACGAAGAAACAGCCTTTGTTGGTCCAAAAAGGAATTAGGAATGATAATGTGAGTATATTATGATTATGTATAGTAGTAAAATGATAATGTGAGTATATTAAAAGGAATTAGGATAGTTTGTTACCTTATATGCTATGATGTGGGTGGGGATTTTTCTTTCTTTTATATGCAAACAAATCTAGTAGTAGTAGGTGTACAAGGCAAATTTAGTCACTAACAAGATACTTGGTTCTAACTGTTTTCGGCCAAAGTTTCTCTCGAAACTGTTAAAATTGAGAGAGAACAAGCCAAGTTACTTTGAAAAAAAAATATCACCATTATTTTCATTGTTTTTATTGGAACGATGTTTATGTTGTTTTTATGATGTTGATATGATCTAACTAGATGAAAGAATTGCCTTAGAATACAAAAAAAGTTTTAAACTAGCTCAACATCAACTAGATTCAAACAACTTTTCCAGCTCTTCCTTTAACTCGGGTCAGATCAAACTTTACTCTTCTCAAACTAGTGAACACTGGCATGCTACGAAAAGGATTATGACAGAATCATATCAGCAAATAAGGTACAAAACGGAAACCTGATTGCCCTGTTTTCTCGCATTCTCCAAATATTTGACGCGAGGCCAGCCAAGTCATATACACGGATAAGCTTGTCCAGCTCCATTTTTACAAGATCACAGATGCTAACTGAAAATGAGGGAATCGGTACAGAGGATAACTGGAGAGCAAATCACGAACCTAAACCCCATCCACACTCCATTCTGTACAACGGTTTGGATAAGGACATATCACTCTATCACGGTACAGTGGAGCTATGATGCTGTACATGAAGCTAGAGCTACATAACGAACCACACACATCGTTGGGTTGTGCTTTATAAGCAAGAAACTTCTCAGCTTTGAATAAATTGCCTTTCAAGGATCATCTCCCCAAGTTGCTGGTATAAGGATTTCTGCTCCTCGTAACTTAGGTTTCTTAGAATCTGGATGGACAAAAGTATAGGTGATGGATGAGAATCACCAAGGATGATAAGAGCATATGGAAGCAAGACACAACACTGACCTGATCCAAGATTGCATCAACAGAGAAATTGTGGGGCGAGATAAATGATTGGAGATATATGTATGCAAAAACTGCCATAACCATCTGGGAAAATGCACAGCAACATAAAAGAATTCAGCTAAACTACACAGGCCAGAAAATTGAATCATAAAGAAGTTCCTTCAGGTTCAACTTACTTGACAATCCATTCGATCAGTGATTCCACCATGCCCAGGTATACTGTCACCAAAATCCTATAAAATTCGTACATATATGGAATGAAACAGTACAGTCAATACTTCAATATTCCTGAAAGATGGAAAAATAACAAAGCAGTATGTACCTTTATTTTAAAAGCCCTCTTGAAGCCACTTGCGAAAAATCCTCCAAATGGAGCTATTATCGATGCAAACAAACCAAGGGCTAAAGCATGCCACTGCACGGGTAAAAGGAAAACTTCTTTCCATGGAAACTGCCAGGAGAAAAGTACAGATTAAATTCACAAGCATTGAATTCCGAAACTTCGGGAAACATGATACAAACCCAATGAAAAGACAATAAACTAAAATAAGTAGATTGTCAAGTTGTATTAGTACACCAAAGAGGAGAGGGATTTTATTGGTATGTAATTAGAAGAAAATAGCATGTTGCATCAATTGAGCGCTTGATCACATACACACGATGTGGTTGTGGTTGTTTAACCTTTCCAGAATCGGAAAGGGGATAAACGTCTCGACATTCAATGCAAGGTTTGACCTTACACAAAACTCCGTGGTTTGAGCAAACATGGCACATACATATAACGCTCCTGTGGATGCCACTTGTCAGACACATCAGCATACACAACAAGTCCCCTGCCGTGAACCTTGGTTCAGGATGATTGTTGTGCAGAGGATGGACAGATGACATGGCCTGAAGGGAATTAGGGTACTAGAAGAGGGAGACAGACTTAATTTTTTCTTGTCTAACACCAAGTGAACCCTCTCTAATTATCTAGAGAAGTCCCTGCCATAGAATACTAACAACACGACTCGTGCTCTACAGCTAACACGAGACTGAGACAAACATGGCTTGGACGCCAACTACTGGTACTAGTACACTAGTACAGTAAAAAAGCAAAGAAATCCATAAGTCCTGAGAGAGTATACTCTATCTGGACAGGTCAATATTCTTTCTTGGCGCCACTGCCGGCGTGCTCTGCAAATGACTGGCTGCTGCTGATCCTCCTGAACTTGCTGCTGCTGTCCACAATATCCTTTCTCTCGTCTCTCCCTCTCTCCCTAACACCAGTGCCGCGAACAAATGAATGCATCACCAGTGCCAATGGGCCCACTTTCCTGTTGGCATCCATGAGAATACACTACTGAAACTAGTTTGTGGCCACTGTCAAAGATGCCTATGGTCGACAACTCACCCCAAACCTGCTCACAACTGATGTGGATTCCCATATAGCCCACATTTCTCCCAAAATAGAAAAGCTGGAATTACCAAAGCAAAAAAGCATGTCTACATAAGCAAAGGGAGGAAGAGAAGAAAGAAGGAGGCGCAGAGTCTAGCCAAAGGTGACAGCAGTACTGATGCCAGATTCTTCCACACTGGGAATGACCTGGACAGTGTTTGGGATCCTGAGGGAGGGAAGCAGGAAGGGAGAGGAATGGAGAAAGAAAGAAATGGAAGGAGGAAGTTTCAAAGTAACATGTGGGCCCACCATATCTTTCGGGTTATATGCTAATTGGTTGATATATCATCGGAAATAAACTTGCATGTGAAACCTCACACTGACCACGTAGGATCAAAGCAAAGTAAACTGACTTAGGTGGGGGCATCAGTGGGAGCGGAGGGTGGTAATCCATGTTGAGCTTTATGGTAATGAACTTTGTAAGCACGCGAGCAGATAAGCCTATAGTAGATAAAAATTGGTATAAGTAACAATTTGAAGAGGATGCTCTTACCCACTGTGGCACCCAGTCGCCCAAAAAGTAATGCTCTGGCTTGAACATCGGAGCAGGATCACAATGAAGCCACCCTGTTGACAGGTCCTGCAAATATTTCCATAATAAATTTAAGAACAAATTCAACAGCCTAGTGATTCGCAGGTACAACTGTCACGTTCTGAAAGACATAATAAGTCACCTTTCTTGGACACGTCAACCATGGGAAATGACCCATTACATTTGCTAACTGCCAAAAAAAGGGGAAAAGTGAAGCATGCTAATAATAACATCTAAAGTATATTAACCAGGGCTTTCATCTCACCAGAAAAGCAGAGACTATAGTTGTCACTGATGCACCAATAAAACCTTCCCATGTTTTCTTTGGAGATAACTTGATCAATGGTGTTCTCCCGAGAAAAAACCCAAATAAATACGCAGCAATGTCATTGATCACAATGAGCGAAGCGGGAAGAAGAAACCTGCACAAAGCATAGCATTGAATATGTATGGAGCTTGTGAAATGCACAGGCTGAAATATCAATAATAACTCGCTTAATTAGCATGCATAGAACCCAATTGGGCAGTTTATTGAGCAATTCATACTATATAAAGTAGCTTAACTTAAGCACAAAAATCAAAATTCTAGGTCCCATAATAATAGATAAGTGCAAATGGAAATAATAGCCATACACAAAAATCAAACATGGTTTAGCTGTTGCACCAGCACTCCAATAGTCCTATGTTTTTTCCCTTTTTATTTTATCTTTCTGGTGGAGACCTCAAGTGGTGGGTCCAGATACAAACACAAATTACTACTAGAACAACAATTTCTTTTTTTTTAACGGGAGAACAACAATTTCAAAAAGGTCAATATGGACAACATAGTGATGTTACCACTGTAGTTAAAGTAAGAACAGTAGGCTACAGATTTTGTGAAGGCACATAGGGTGGCAGCATGGGGAAGTCCTATTAACTTCAAGAGGTTCAGGATTTCATGACAAAACTATTTTTTACAGCTGTAAAAAAATTACGCATCTTGAAGTTAGTTCAACAACTTTAGGTGTTATTTAGGAAAGAATAACTGCAAGTTAAAAGTCATAACTGCATAAAAATACCCAAACATTTCAGTTAAGTCAGTAAGTCAACATTGCAAGAAGTACTCTGACAAGGTGGCCTACCAGAACATCCCTTCAAATATATTTGCCACAGTGAAAGAAGACTGCGCAAAAACCGTCAAAAGAATCATGTGCGTCCAGGCATACTGTTTGAACTGATAATTGTATGTCTTCTTCTTCAGAGTCAAAATAAACCATACAAATCCTGGATCATGGCAATTACATATTACTTCTATTGCAAGATATGAACTAGAAATTAACAAGACAGGCAAGTTGCGAGGGGAAGCAATATATCTAAGAGAAGCTCATGCAACCAAGCACATTAGAAAAATTAAAGAAACCAAGCTTTTGCAAATCATCATGTTGTTCAGATTACTTGGGCAGGCCTGTGTTACACAAACTTTAAATTCTTGACATATGAAAACCCCTAATGCGCACCCAGAATAGGTAAGATAATGTAGAACCTCCATTCCTCCAATATTTAGACTAGCAGTTCAACAAATAAAACAATTCCACTATAGAAGTTCAAGTGAATAGTTCAATTAATAAAATAATTCCACTATAGTATCATGTAATAACTCGGAAATATTCTTAATGCAACATGAAGTTTTTTAATGAATCATCGTTAATAGACATTATTTACTGCACACAGCAAAATATACTGAGGCTTACCAGCAGTATAAAGAAAATAGCAAATAAACATCTGATACTTGATTAGGCCACTGACAAGCTTAAACAACAAGTGATCTGATGTTACTGTGTTAACAAGCTCCCGACTAAGAAAGCGGCCATAAGTAAACAACATAGCCGTGAAGAAGAAGTGCCTGCAAAGAAATGATAAGGCTTACTCACACAAATCATATGCAACAAAGTTATTGACAATTTTCCAGTTGAAAACAACAGCAGCATCAGAATGACCTAGAACCTACCAATTCAGCAGCCTGAACCCTGGCAGCTGTTTCTCTTCACTGGATCTTCTGAGTAGGTTAAAAAGCTCTGTTGCCATGAATATTTGAATCACAACCACCATGGCCCAGACATAGAGATGGCCCATATAAATTACAAAGACAAAGCCTGCAATCATCCACAAAGTAGAATATGTCCGGATAAGCATGGACTTGTACTTGTTCTGGTCGCTGACAAGCAAAGCGGGTCCATTGGCTTTATTCCCATCTGCCGAAATCTGAAGAAACATATAAGATTAGCTCCAAAAGAGATACTTAAGAGACGCTCCGTTATCAACAAATTAAATGAAGGACTGGTAAACAAGGTAACTGAGTAACAGCAGTACATAATCTTCTTTTATGCAGACACTTTTTTGGAAATTAAATGAAATGACTGGTAAACAAGGTA
>NC_061513.1:42132583-42174949 GCF_022539505.1 Lolium rigidum | reverse complement strand
GAATGGAATAAAAATGGATGGAAGGAAGCCATTCAAAGACCAAAGTACAAGGACGAGGCAGTACCACCACTTCCCATTAGTGATAGGGGCCCATGCCCATATGGGAAGAACCGGCCCAGGGTCGAGAAATATTCTCTCGTTTTGGTCACACAACTCAAACGGAGTAGTACCGGATGGACGGTGAGATTAATTAGGGTACGGTATCCGACGTTGTTGTATTTCAAGAAAATCGTCCGGGGTTCTTTTTGCGAAACATTAAGCTTGATTTAAGAGATTGGCATGCTGACTAACTTATGCGCAAAAGATGCAAAGGTCAGCTCGTTCCATTCCAGCAAGAAACCATTCGTTCCCGCCTGTGCACTCTTTTTTTTATTATATTAGGAGGCAACACCTCGTCCTGGTCTTTTTCCTTTTTTATTAAATAAACGGAGAAGGGTCACAGAGGACCCGAGCTTTCATCATAACAGAAACACGATTACAGCACAGCTTCAAATACAACTCATACTCCGAAACTCAGAGTTCACAAAGATTGTGCCTAGATGCAAACAAAGATGATGAATACCAACAAGTCATATTGTCTACGTAGAAGAATGCAAAAGAGGTCTAGCGAGAACCTAGGCGTGAATAACCTGAAATTGCATTCTTCAAGGGCCTCTTGAAGTCTTGCTAACCTTAGAGCCAGGGGCTCAACCAACATCAGCGTTGGGAGATGCCTGTGAGGTAAGGCGTTGAGATGTAGATCAAGAGGCTGCATCATCGAGCTCAATACACGAATATCTTCTCCGATGAATATGATGAGCGGCTTCGGAGACATTCTCACCTGTCTCCGGTGGATCAACCTAAGCAGTGCGAAGATTGCATAGACACCATGATCAGCATCTTCCAAAGAAGCCGATGTGTAGCAGCCAGACCATTGAAATGGAAGCACAAAGAACCCCCGCATACAGAGAGTACAAGGACACCATCTCAACTTGTATAGAGAGAGCATTGGCGTCATAGCGGTGGCAACAAAGCCTTGCACGAAAACCTCCGGTGCCAACGCAACGCTACTAGCGAGTGCATTGTTTAACCATATTTACCTTGTGTTTCTTTCATACATAGCATGATAGGATTTTGTATTTTACGGCGCTACCGCGAACCTTTTATGGTTATTTCCACATGATCCCAAATTATGAAGGTATTGGTGAACATATCATTTCGAGCTTTCATACTAGACATAAATATAATATTTTGAAGAGATAAAAGTCATATAAATGATTTTCCATGCAACTGGGTAATGGGAGAGGAGGCTCCAGTAACTTAACGGCCGTCCGTATCGCCCGTACTGCGCGTCCATACCATGCGGCACCAACTCCGCCTCGTCAAATACTTTCATCACACGAATCGGAGATCCGACATTCAGAGGCGCCAGAAATCGCAGAAACCTCACCTCCGAAAGGGATCTGAAGGAAAAAAACTTGTAGAGGGCACCATCCTTGCTGCTATACAGCTCATTGGAGGCCAACACATCATCACCATCGGTGCATTGTTCCATTCCGATAGCAAAGAATACTAGTCAGTCACGGTTTGTGTAGGCAGCTGTTGTATATATGTATTACAAACGTAGGAATATTACCTTACATGTTGTAGTCTAACTGAAATGTGTGTTCTTACTGTTGCATCACGAACAGCATTGAACTTGGAATTGTGTTACCTGAACTTGAATTCTACCTTACATGCTTTGCATCTTTCCAGAAAACTTTGTTCTACCAATTTTTCCCAAGTTCCCAACCAAATTATTCCTCTTCTCGAGAATGACTTTATCTCAACAGTATGCCTTTGCCATGGTTTCATGCCCCATGTGTATTCACTAAGAGACATTCCTGTTAGGATTGATCTCCACCGCACCAGAGCCCAACGGCTCTGGCACGACCCCTTGATCTCATCTGCGCCCTGATCGGGGCGTCCAACCATTCGCTGGTTGGTGGGCCCCTGTCGCCTGCACTATATAGAGTGGTGGGGGCCAGTGGCACTCGGTACGAGGTTACCCTGAGCTGTCACTCGCCCCACCAGACGACCCACCGATTAGGGTTAGTGCAGTGCCGACGGGAAGCTCCGCTGCCACCTCTCTCCCTCGACCTCACGCCATCGCCATCGCCACCTCCACCATGTCGACTGCGGCGGATTCCTCCTCCAAGAAAAAGGTAAACGCTCACAGTACCCAATCCTACCCGACAATGATCTACTCTAGGCGATCCAGTAAAGTTTACATTGGTATCAGAGCCAGTTTGCTAGTTGTAGATCTCATGTTTTTCGGGTTGAAAAGAAACAGGAAAAGAAACCCTAATCCTCCCTCCGACCAAAGTAAAGTGCAACCGGCCGAGGCCCTTCTCGCCGGCAAAGTTCGTGCCGCCGCAAGGCCGCGCCGCCCCTCTCGATCCCGATGCGCATCGGCAAGCCGAGGCATCGGGAAGAAGGGCCACTCCCACTTGTTATGCAAGCCGGGGGCAAAGAACAGATCTTACCGTGCTTACCGTGTTGCTGTGCTTCACGTCGCCGGCAAAGTACAGGGCACCGCCTCCGGTTATCTTGACGGCGGTGCGCTCACCCTCGGGTGAACGCACACACCAGCAAGAAAACCAGGGGGGCGCCACCGCCTGTCTCCGTTCCTTGGCCGCAGCGCCGGGATCTGGTGGAGGTGGATACAGAAGAGGGCCAATGGGGGCGCCGGCGTATAGGGATGAACAGATAAAGAAAAGAGGAGAGAAAGGGCGGCTCGACGCCGGAGCGTGCTCGCGCGAGCAGCTGTCGGGCGACGCTGCCGCTTCCTCACCGCCACAGAGAGGCGCGGGGTTGCCTCGCGAGGAGGGCCCCGTCGTCACCGGCGAGTATGCCGGGCCGCGCGCGCGAGCGGGAGGTGGAGCCTCCGCGCCGCCGCCGTCTTGCGAGAGCTACAGAGATGGAGGTGGGGAGGATAGCCGTGCAGCAGAGCTGCTGCGCTCGCCGTCGCCGGAGCGCCGGCCGCCGACGAGCGGTCGCCGCGTTTTTCTCCCGCCGTCACAGAGAGAAATCGAGAGGAGGCGCGGGGCAAATGGGATTGGGGTTTTCCCTGGCCGGTTCGGTTATTATACCGGCCGAAAGAAGCATCCGACCGTCGGATTCAATCCGACGGCCAGGAACGTGCGGAGCGGGCTCTCCGCGTGGGCTCCGTGGCTGGGCCGCGTGGGCGCCGTGGCCAGGCCGTGTGGGCGTCGCGGGCTGGGCCGCGTAGCAGGCCGCCGCGTGGGCGAGCCGTGGCTGAGCGCCGCTCACCGTGTACAGACCGCGTAAGCTGCGCGTCGCGCAGTGCGTAGCGGGCCGCATGGGCCGCGGGCCGCTCTGTACAGTAACAGTCACTTTTTACTGTTTTATTAATTACAGAGGCATTTTAGGCAATTTTTGGGCTGTTTTTTGGCCAATTTTTGTCTAGTTTTTTTCCTAACAAATTGAACCAACGAGATATTTGTTTTAGGAAATGAAAAATAACAGTAATGTCTCTGAAAAGTTGAAAAGTTAATAGTTTAAAGTTAAAGTTTCCGCTGCAATAGTAAAAGAAGCATTTTTGTCAAGTTTTTTTTTCTGAGCAAATTGAACCAACGAGATATTTGTTTCAGAAAATAAAAGGTAACACCGATGCTTCTGAAAGTTTTAAAGTTTAATGAATTCAAAGTTTCCGTTGCAAATAGTTAAAGATGCATTTTAATGATGCAAATAGTGATTATTGTGATTCAAAGTGATAATAATCAAAATTTTAAAGAAAATGATTGTTGTGGGTATACTTCATAGGTGTACCATCGACAGTGCCTAGATCCGGCAAGCCCGGGTGGCCCACAGACGGTGATGAGGCATGTGGCCCATCGGGCGGCCCGATTGCTTGTTGATCATGAAGGAAGAAGTCCAGCCCAGGATCAGCGAGGCCGGATCCGTACCGACATAGGAGTAACCCGGATCCATGGAGGCCCATGAGGAACCCGGATCCGGGACGACGTGTATGGAAGGCGGATCCGTGACGTGCACGGCAAGATATTGTACCGTAGATAGTCTATCTGTAATCCGGCTAGGACTCTCCATGTAAACCCTAGATCCGTGCGCCTTTATAAGCCGGATCCCGGGAGCCCTAGAGGCACAACCACAACTCATTGTAACAACGCGAAAGCGCCCAGATAATTCCGGACAAGCAGCGGTAGGCCCTGTCATCGTGCGGGTGTTCCGAAGGCTGGGTAACTCGCGTACCACCGTCCGTGTGCACTCCGCCCTATGGCCCCTACTTCTTCTCCCCCTCGTGAGGATCCCTCCTCCGAGGTACCGTCGATTAGGCAACGACAGTTGGCGCCCACCGTGGGGCCTGCGGCGTACGGGAGGCCGGGAACCGGGAGGGTTCCGCCATGGGAAGCTACGACGACACCATCGCCGTGGGGCGTGTCCTTTACGCCGGAAATCTGCCGATCGTCCCTCCGGATGAGTGTTGGATTCCGGCTAAAACCGACCCCGTCAAGCTCTCCATCATCCCGAGTTGGCGGCATACACATCTTCATCGGGGAGACCGTCGATTCCGACGGAAACCCACCGGTAAGTACGCGAGACGCGACCGCCGCGAGCTGGACGCCGTCGCGAAGATCCAATCCGAGACGCGGGAACTTCCCAAGGAAGATTCCGCCTTAGATCCGGAAATTTCAAGGCCCACCCAATCCGCCCCGAGCAGGAAACAAAGGTGGAAGACCAATGCGAGATCCGCTCGGGTCTCCCGGGTGTTAGAAAAGCGAGGTGCCACTTCGTACACTTCTTGGCCCATACCGCCGGAACCGCCCCTCAAGAAGTTGGAGCTGGTCCCGAGCGAGGAAGAGGCACCGGAAAGCGGCGCGATCCGGATCGGGCTCAGCCTGTCGGAGAAAGCGAAGCTCCGGTTGAAGAAGTCGATCTTGGGCAATCCGAGCCCAATTTCCGGAGACACCCCGTCCATGGAATCCGATGACTTCGTACGCAAGTTGGAGGAGTATGGTCTCGGCGATCAGCCTCGAAGTCAACTCCGCCCGGCCGAAGCGAGTTCTCGCAACGGTAGCGGCCACTGGGACAAACCGGATCCGGAGACCAAGTTAGCCAATCCGAACCATCCCAACAAGGATCTCCAATGTCTCGGGTGCGACCCCAAAGGGATTCCCCTTCGGAGGAAATCCTGTCGGCGAAGAGGTGGCCGCGCGAGCAGATTCTTAACACACCTATAACTCCGGGCCACGCCGCGGATCCGGAGGCTCTAGAGACCGCCGAGAAAGGAGATGCTGCGCCACGGCCAAGAGGCTCGCCGACACCGAAGCTGCATTAAAGATAGGAAGGGCAGATCATGCAGCACTGGGTCGGAAAACTTCGACGAGACAGGACCGCGAGATTACTACCACACTCGAACACGTCAAGAGCATGAGGGCTGAGTGGGAAGTAAAGATGACCTACGCGCAGGCGGAGGGCTGATCGTATTGTCGGAGAAGCAATTCCGCCTCGCGGGATAGCCTTCAACACGCCCGCGGTTCACCGGCCGCTGGAAACTCCAAAGGACAACATGCTGAAAGCAGCGGAATTGCCGAAGAAGAAGGACGAAGAAGTTGATATCAACCATCTCCGCACACTTGTCGCTTCGGCAATGCGAGCGGCGAGCAAGGCGAGATACTTCGCGCGAGTTGGAATCCAATCCGGATAACCGTGTATCTACCGCGCAGAAGGACGCCCGCGCCGATCGGCATCCCGACGATGAATCACACACCGGATCCTCAGAGCGCAGAAGAAGGGCCAGGGAACACCCAAATCCGATCCCCGTCCCGTCACAGACACCTCCGTCGGATCCAAGAAAAGGAAAGGATGCGATGTACTCCGGACGAGACAGATACCGCAACCCCTCTCCTCCGCCCAACGGTTACCCGCGACCCCCTCGCCGCCGTAGTCCAGCCGGAAACACTAGGCCCATAGGGCACGGTGCGATTGTTATCCGCGACAACGTGCTGCCAAGAAACGAGAAACGAGGAGCGCTCGCCGGAACCTCGCCGGAACCGGACCAATGTTCATGAGCCCGAGCCTAGGAGGAGTCGAATGAAGACCGCGGCCCGGAACCTCGCCGGAACCGCGATCCCGAACCTCGTAGGAGCCGCGACCCGAGCCTCGTCGGAGCCGTGACCCGAGCCTCGCCGGAATGACCAGGGCAGCCGGCGCCAAGGCGAAGGCAGCCACGAAGCCGAGTCGGCACCGGGAAGGTCGTGGAGATTCGGATGGCGGAAGCAAGAAGTCGGACCGCCCACCTCGCAGGTCTCCTCACCACCACCTAGCGGTGGCGGCGGAGGTGGAGACGGAGGCAATGGCCGGAGATCTCGCTCTCGCTCAAAGTCTCCCCGCCACGGCTCACGCGACGCACGGGACCGCCTTAACGAGTACGAGCCGGCTACATTGGTCCGAAGTGCTTTGGCAGGATGATTCGAGAGGAACCAAAGCCAAGGAGCTCCCTCAAGCTACCCGGAAATCTGAAGCATTATGATGGCACCGAAAGGCCGGATACCTGGATTGAGGACTACTACAATGCAGTAACCTTTGCCGGAGGAACCCCTAACATCGCCTGCCGCATGCTCCAGTTGTACCTTGTAGGGCCAGCTCGGATCTGGCTCAGCGACCTCGAGAAAAACTCCATCTTTTGCTGGTTCGACCTGAAGACCGCTTTCGAGAAACACTTCAGGGGCACCTACAAAAGACCTGCCACAGCAAGTGACTTACAAGCTTGTATCCGGAAGAAGGGAGAAACCTCAAGAAACTTCCTCACACGATGGTTGGCATGCGAGAACGAGTGCGAAAACGTCGATCACACCACCGCCATGTACGCCTTTATTGGTGGACTGCGAGAGAGGAGGGTTGCTTGAGGCATAAGCTTACATGTTTGGCTAACGCCAACAAACCGACTTTGGATGAGATGATCTCCATTGCCGGTGATCACACCGCCGCCGATGACGACGCGAGCGGTGATATCGCAGCTACTGAGCAATCCCCCCGCACCGGCAAAAGAAGAACCGTGATAACGGTAACAACAGCGGCCACAAGCGCAAAAACCCCGATGACCGGAAGAGTGGCGGATCCGAGATGGTCGCCATGGCGTTCCAACGCGGAGGTTCGGGGAGGCGGAAGAGGACGCGGCCGTGGAGGCGGAGCCGGCGGGGGTCGACGGCATGGCACCGAGGTCACCGCTGGCGGATCCCGCGCCCCGCAAACTTACGAGGAGTACAGAGACATGCCCTGCCTGGCCCACTTGGATCCGGCTACAGGGAAGTCCACTCATACCAACCGCAACTGCAAGTGGGTCAACGACCTCAAGAACGACCCGGAGGCAGGATACAAGCGAGCCCGGAAGCACCGCCCACGCGGCAAAGGAGGCAAGGGCAAGAACAAGGACAAGGAGGAGGACAGTTCCGAGGCGATGGACGAGGATGATAACTCGCCGGATCCCAAAGCCGGACCCGCAGGAAAATCCAACCCCTTCGAGAAAAAGAGCGTGGGGGCTTACCACACCTTCCTCGGAACCCCCACGATCCGCGCTACAAAATTAGCTACCCGGATCCTGAACGCCACAGTTCCGGCTGTGCCGCAGTATGTCGGGTGGTCGGAAGTTCCGTGCACATTTGACAGGGAGGATCATCCCGCCATTGTGCCAAAAGAATACTACGCCTTGGTTGTGAGTCCCCGCATAGACGGGTATGACTTCTCCAAGTGCCTCATGGATGGCGGAGCCAGCTTGAACATCATGTACCTGGAGACTCTGGAACGGATGAACCTCACCAAGCAACAGCTCAAACACAGCACAACTGAGTTTCACGGCGTGGTTCCGGGTAAGAAGGCGAACTCCCTCGGCAGCATTACACTTCCCGTGGCCTTCGGCGATGTTCATAATTTCCGCGAAGAGAAGATCACGTTCGAAGTTGTGCCCTTCAAGAGCTCCTACCATGTCATCTTCGGCAGGCCCACCTACCACAAGTTCCACGCAAGAGCGTGCTATATTTACAACAAGCTCAAGATGCCGGGTCCTAATGGTATGATCACCATAACCGGAGACTACAAAAAGGCTCACGAGTGCGAGTTGGGCGAAGCCGCCTTCGCAGAGTCCGTCATATCCGGAGAAGAGCCGAAAGGCTACGAGGCCGCGGTGGATCCGGCCGAGATGCGGACCACCAAGAAGCAGATCTCCGAGCAGAAAACCTCTTTCAAGCCCGCGATAGAAACCAAGAAGCACGACCTCATTCCGGGTGACTCTTCCAAGCAGGTTTCGATCGGGGCCAACATGGACCCCAAATAGGAAAGCGCGCTCGTCGAGTTCCTCCGCGCTAACATGGATATCTTCGCATGGCAACCTTCGACATGTCCAGGAGTACCTAGGGAACTCGCCGAGCACTACCTCAACATAAATCCGGGGCTAAACCAGTGAAGCAAGCTATGCGACGCTTTGGAGATAAGAAGCGCCGCGCCATAGGAATGGAACTAGCAAAGTTACTAGAAGCAGGTTTTGTAATAGAAGTTATCCACACCGATTGGGTCGCGAATCCCGTCCTTGTACCCAAAAAGAACACTGAAATACTAAGAATGTGCATCGATTACTATGGCTTGAACAAACATTGCCCGAAGGATCCGTTTCCCCTGCCGCGCATTGACCAAGTCATTGATTCGACGGCGGGGGCGGAACTTCTGTGTTTTCTTGATGCGTATTCCGGGTACCATCGGATCCGGATGAAGGAATCCGACCAAAAGGCGACTTCATTCATCACCCCGTTTGGTACTTACTCGCTATGTTACTATGCCTTTTGGTTTGAAAAATGCAGGTGCTACTTACCAACGTACGATGCGGCGGTGCACGAAGGACCAAATAGGCCGGAACGTGCACGCTTACGTCGACGACATCGCGGTCATGACCCGGAAAGGATCCGACTTGATCGGCGACCTCACGAAACCTTCGACAATCTCCGCGGGTACAAGATGATGTTGAATCCGCTGAAGTGCGTCTTTGGCGTACCGGCCGGAAAACTCCTTGGCTTCATAGTCTCTCACGGAGGCATTGAGGTGAACCCGGAAAAGATCAAGGCAATCCTGTGCATCAAACGACCAACTTGTCTCAAAGATGTGCAACGACTAAGCGGGTTGCGTCGCAGCAATCAGCGGGTTTGTTAGCCGTCTTGGCGAGAAGGCGCTACCTCGCGTACAAGCTGCTGAAGAAAACGGACAAATTTATGCGGGACGACGCAGCCCGACGCAGCTCTTCGTGGGTTGAAGGAAATACTTACCTCCCCACCTATCTTGGCAGCCCCGAGCAGAGTCGAGCCAATGCTCCTTTATCCGGCGGCTACCAACAAGGTCGTCGGCCTCGTCATCGTGGTGGAGCGAAAGGAAGAAGGTCATGAATATGACGTACAGAGACCTGTCTACTACATTAGCGAGGTGCTGACAGAATCAAAGCAAAGATACCCTCACTTTCAGAAGCTTGCTTATGGAGTTTTCCTAGGCAGCCGGAAGCTGAGACACTATTTCCAGGAGCACCCAGTAACAGTTGTGAGCAAAACTCCGCTGTCAACAATTCTCAACAACGCTGACGCAACAGGACGAACGGCTAAATGGGGCATCGAATTATCCGCCTTCGACATCGCTTACAAGCCAAGGATCGCGGTCAAATCCCAAGTCTTGGCAGATTTCGTTGCGAGATTGGACGAAGCTCCGGATGCAAGTCCGGAGCCGGAACCGAAAACATGGGTCATGCACTTCGACGGATCCAAGCAGCATCAAGGCTCAGGAGCCGGAGTCACCCTGAAGTCCCCCACCGGAGAAGAACTGCAGTATGTTCTGCAGATCCACTTCGAAGCTACAAATAACATGGCGGAATACGAGGCTCTACTGCACGGACTGCGCATCGCTAAGGAAATAGGGATCAAGCACATCATTTGTTGCGGATATTCCGACCTGGTGGCACAGCAAGTAGCCGGAACCTGGAACGCCAGAAATTCCGTCATGGCGGCCTACAGAGACAAAGTTGACGAGATCGCCAAGAGCTTCCTCGGATACGAAGTCAAGTACGTCAGAAGAGACGACAATACAGCGGCAGACATGCTATCCAAGCTCGGATCCGGCAGAAAGCCAATTCCGCCTGGAATTTACCTAGAGCATCTCCGGATACCCTCTGTGAAGGGCGCTAACCCGGAAAACCCAGAAGTGGCCGTGTCTCCGGCAAAAGAGGTATTGGCTACCATTCCGGCTTGGACACAGCCTTTCCTGGACTACCTCATCGATCAGAAGTTGCCGGAGGACGAGGTCCTCGCACGCCAGATCATCAGACGAGCACGATCCTACACAATTGTCGATGGACAGCTCTACAAACGAAGCGCAACAGGGGTGTTTCTCAAATGCGTCTCCAATCAAGATGGCATTGAAATCCTCAGAGAGATCCACGCAGGGGACTGCGGGCACCATGCCGCTCCCAGGTCACTCGTTGCAAAAGCTTTTCGGCTAGGCTTTTATTGGCTCACAGCTAAAGAAGATGCTGATAAGATAGTCAAGACCCGCCGAGGTTGTCAGTACTACGCTACTCAACCAAACGCTCCAGCCCAAGAGCTGAAGACCATACCTATCACCTGGCCATTTGCGGTCCGGGGGCTCGATATGGTTGGTAAGTTAAAAAGATCATCTCCTGGTGGTTGTGAATACCTCCTGGTCGGCTGTTGACAAGTTCAGCAAGTGGATCGAGGCCAAGCCAGTGAGAAAATCCGATGGTGCTACGGCACTAAAATTTGTCATCAGCCTCGTAATGAGATTCGGCATCCCGCACAGCATAATCACAGATAATGGCACAAACTTCGCTCAGGGAGAATTGAAGGATTATTGTGAGACAATGGGGATTCGATTGGACCTTGCATCTGTGGCTCACCCACAATCCAATGGTCAAGTTGAAAGAGCTAACGGTCTAATATTATCGGGAATCAAGCCACGCCTTGAAGAATCGGCTGCGACGAGCAGCTGGAGCTTGGGCCGATGAACTAGACGCTGTCTTGTGGAGTTTGCGAACTACCCCTAACAGGTCAACAGGGTTTACCCCTTTCTTCCTGGTATACGGATCCGAAGCCGTGATTCCCTCCGATATCATCCACGATTCACCGCGAATTTCCGCCTATACTGAAGAAACAGCCGACGAGGCCAGACAGCTATCTGTGGACCTGATCGAAGAAGCTCGGAACCTAGCTGACCAGCGCTCCGCCATCTACCAGCAGAAGCTCCGACGCTATCACAGTCGTCGAGTTCGGAAACGCTCCTTCATGGCCGGAGACCTGGTCCTCCGCCTTCGACAGGTGAAAGACCATAAGTTGCAATCTCCATGGGAAGGACCCTTTGTCGTCAGCAAAGTGCTTCATAACGGATCGTACTACCTTGTCGATTTCCGCGAGCTGAGGGATAGACCTGCTAACTGGCGCCGGAAACGCAAGCGTGAGGATCCGGATGACATCTACGATGAAACAGATCGCCCTTGGAATATAGCACAGCTACGTCCTTTCTACACTTAGCATATTTTTCCGAGTTACAAACTCAGTAATAGTTATACATGATCAATGAAATAAAGCTTATGGTTCACTCTTTGAGTCTTTTACCTCCTTTACTTGTTCATTTTAGATCGTGTATGTTTTTTCCGACTAAAACCGCAGAGCTGGATGTTTTCCGCCTAGGCGTGTATAACAGTTGTGATTTCTAAAATCGTCCTTTAGGACGTAAGCTTAAGTTTTCTGATTAAGTTGTTATCTGTTGCGAACTCGTGGATTCCTAGTAGCGATTTCCGGCACCTATGCCTGGGGGCTTGTTTCCGCGGTTATGGACGGATTGCCATTGGGCTTCATCGCCGCTGGCGAGCATTTCCGGCTAAGGTTTTCCGGCTCGTGGAAGGTCAAGCGGGCTAGCCGGAAAATAACGAGATCAGCACTTGCTTTCCGACATAAAACGAAACATGCACATAATATTAAACGGATAGCAGGATAAGTGTTTCCGCCCCATGCATAATCGTTTCGTTCCTAGCTACTTAAGAATTTAAAGTTTTATTACAAACCCTCGCTGGGGCCAAAATGATGCATTGTTTTTCCCGCAGGAATAAAAGTTCTCACTCCCCCTTAGCCGGAGAAGTCTTGCCCTCTGGATGTTGTTCCTTGGCGCCTTCGGCCGGAGAAGACACATCTTCTTCACTTTCTTTTTCGAAGCGGCGGCGCTGGTCTTGGGTTCCTCTTGGGGAGTTTCCTTGGAGCTGGTCCGGGTGAATTGGGTTCCGGATTCCGCGAGTCGCGCCTTGGCGGCAAGCTCCTTCGAAGTTCAGCTTCTAAGGGCTCGTCGGCGGGGAGGACGACCTTGTCGTAGAATTCCTCGTGCCGGATCCTGCGCGCGATACGGGTGTCGTAGCCGCTCACTCGCATCCGGTAGCGCGTTGACATCCGCATCCGGAGGAATGCCCGTGGTCACTTCATCAAGATCAAGATCCGGAGTATGTGCCAGGCACATGGTTAAGGCCATTGCAGCTGCGCCTCGGGCTGAGGATGCTTGCGGATCCGTCACCGATTCCGGCGGGATATCCATCTTCCTCGATAAGTTTCCGGACGTCGCAAGTGCGGCTCCTCTTGATGGATAAGTTGTAACATATCTTGCGGGAGGCGGAGATAAGATCTTTGCGGTCATCGCCCGCAAGTTGAAGGAGGTCGTCACGTGGGTACAAATTCCGGCGCTCTTCCGAGTACCCAAGCGGCTCGCACAACACATTCGGGGTATAAGCATACGGTATTGAGCATAAAATAAAACGTCGAAACAAATATCCGGGCGGGGTTCCGGTATTGGTACCCATGATGTTCTCATTGAGCAAGTCCCAGTCGCTGCTCCGCCGTCCTCATAAATTTCCGGAGTCCGTCAATCTCTTTTTGCTGCCTCTTGATGGTCTCGCTATCAGCATTCTTTTTTAGTACCAGCTCGCCCTTTTCCCTGATATGCTCGGAGTTTTTCTCCGCCAGTTGCTTTTCAGCTTGCTCCCTCTTAAGTTCCGCCTCCTTCAGCTTCGTTTCCAATTCTTGGTACGAGGAGCGCGGAGTTCTCAAGTTCGGTTGAGGCTGTAGCAAGGGAAGAGGATGCGCCTATAGTAGTATAAGTTAACAATAAGTTCAAAGTCGGAAATTGGTTAATGACGAAGAAGGCGGAAACCAACCTTGGGCGTCCGCCAGTTGTTTAGCCAAATCTGCATTCTCATCCTTCAGGGTTCGGATATTCTCCGCCTGACTCAGAGTAACGCGGCGCTGCAAGGCAATGTTCTTGTGCAGCTCGTAGTGCAGCGCCTGCTGTTCTCGTAAAATTTAAACAAGTGCAGGAGTAAGAAATTCCGCCTGTAGCGGTGGTTTCTCTTAAAAGCATCATTGCGGAACCTTTCCGCCATAATGCTTGGGGGCTACTTGGTTCATTCTAAAAACTTTCCCGGAAGTAATCTTTCTCTAAGCATCTAAGCGCTAACTACTTTTTCGGTTTCCGCTTACATGCTTGGGGGCTACTGGGGAGTACCTTTTGCTTGCGAGATGAGTTGGTCGCGAAGTGGCCAACATTTTTCTTGAAGTCCTGGATTTCCGACGTCCTGGAATCAGGTTTCCCCCAGGCGTTGTTCAGCATAGCGTTAAGCAGGTCTTGTTGAAGCTCCCACTTTTCCGCTTCAGTCAGCTTGTTGAAAAATTTAGTGGCATAAGCCTTTGGGGTGGAAGTGATATCAGCCGGATCTCCAAAGTTCTTCGGAAAAACGACCATGTCGCGGCGCCTTCCCCGGCTTTCTCGGAAGAAGTTACTTCCACCTCTCCTTGTACTTGTTTTTCCGCCTCCTCTTGGGCTGGGCCTTTGGCCTTAGGGCCTTCATCGCCCGCATGCTCGCTGCTAACCGGAATTATTTCCGGTGGAGTGTTTGTAGCAGGTGGGGGAGATGGATCCGCCTGAGGGGCGACGGTTGGGGAGTTGGGTGGGTGACGCTTGGTGGAGCTGGGGTAGAGGGACCAACAGTAGGAGATTTCTTCATATATTTTGTGATGGGCACTTGGCTGGTGGTCCGCGTGGCGTTGATTTTCGGATTCCCGCGAACAAATGAAAGGGTTTAGACAAGAGATAATTTCGTTAAGTTAAAATCGCGTCATGACTCGGAAACTTACGGGGCGCCGGGGATGATGGGGCGCGTGCCTTGGCCAGCCCGTTGAGAGCATCCTTATACGAGCACGCTCCGCTTTCCTTGAGTCTAGCGGAGGTGGTTTTACCGTCTTCGGTTTCTTGGCGGAGGCCTCGCCGCTAGCTCCGGCTTCAGAGCCGGAAGCCTTGGCGCGGGGACGCTTTGTAGGTCGAGGGCCGCCTTGCGAGGTGCCTGTTCCTCTTCCTCCTCATCGTCATCCGGAACCTCCTCCGCCGTGTCTTCGGTGACGGGGACGCGGAGAATGGCGCGAAAGTCTTCCTCCGCCAAAGTGTTGAGCTGGAAGGAAGATGGATAAAAGTTAAGTTAAAACATCTAAAAACTTGTGAAGTTTGAAGCACTGAAAGGAACAAAGCTTACTGGGAGGACACCGGTCGTTTGTAAAGATGTCTTTGGTCGGTTCCGGGACCCGTTGGCCCCTCGGAATCTTCACCGGCGTCTTGATCCTTCTCTTCGAGAGAATCGGCCGGAAGGTCGTGGCGGGTTACTCGGAGAAGATCATCCGCCCGGTGTAAGCGCACATCGGGCGCGCGTTGTAGCGTAGAGGCTGGATTCTCCGAGAAAACCAGCTAAGTGTGAGCTGGGCTCCGGTTAGTCCGTCGTGGACTAGCCGGGAGATTCTCCGCGCAGCCTTCTCCGAGTGGGGTGCGGGCGAGCGAAGGGACGAAGCTCCGGCTTGCAAGCTCTTCCGGAGGTTCGTTGACAAGCGGGGGAGGCCTTCATGGACCTTCGGAGCGAGGCGTTCCTCTCATAAAACCATCCGGCGTTCCGAGTACTGGGACAGATTCGTGTGAGTCATGAGGAGGGTACATGCGACTAGGGCGGAGCATAAATGTCATGCTTCCGCGAGTTCACCATAGCTTTCTCCTTGGTTTCTTTCTTCACCCGGAAAAAGAACCGCCACAACTTGACGTACGGACGGATCCCAAGATGTCCTTCGCAGAGTCACGAAGTTGGACAGAAGAAGGTATGAGTTCGGGCAAATGTTGTGGGGCTGGAGCCCGTAGGTGCTGAGGATGGAGAGAAAAATTCCGAACAAGGGAGTGAAAGTCCGCGTTCCACCCGAGGCCTTAGTCATAACAACTTCTCCGGCTTACGGCTTGGGGACGACGGAATCACGTGTGAAGCTCCAATGCGAGGAGATCATTCCTTCGTTCTGGAGCTCTCTAAGCTCCACGTCTGTGGTTTCGCAAGGCCACCATTGACCCCGTTCTCCTTCGCGGATCCGGGCCTTGGACGCCTTCTTGTTTTCCGCCTCCTGCACCTTTGCTCGCCATCCGAGCTTGACCCTCGAGTTCTTCTTGGAGCTCTTGGAGGGTAGGAATCCGGCTTGGAGCGGTCTTTGGAAGATGCGGAAAAAGGTTGAGCTAGTCCGATGTCGGAAACATACGGTGGTAGGAATGATATGGGATCCGGGCATATGGGTTCTATCCGATTGGGATCCGGGCTACTCGAAGAGCTACCGAGTACAAAGTGACGATTCGAGTGGCATGCTTCCGGCTGCACCCATACAAAGTGTTTGAGTACCCGGATCACTAAGCCTATCCTCTACACTAGGTTGTCTTCTACAAGGCCGGCGTACTTACCGCTAATGGCGCGGTGGCTCGACGGAGCTCCGGCGGAGATGAGGTCGCCGAACTTGAAGGAAAACGGCCCGCGTGACCACGAATCGGCGGCGGAGCGAGTTTCTCGTTCAACCGTGAGAATCTTGGTGCGAGGGGAACCTTGGTTCGGCGGCGCGCGAAGTTCACCGTGGCGAAGATCACCGGAGTCGAGATCTGGCGAGCGGCGCTGGCGCGAGGAGGAAGACGATGTGGTGAGAGGGGGTGAAAGAATGATTTTTTACCGAGCCGCGGGGTATTTATAGGCCGCGCTCGAAGATTCGGGATCCGGATCCAACGGTGGAAACTGAACGGTCACGCCGTTGGATGGATGACACGTGTTTAGGTCAAATGCGGTAAAACGACGTGAAGGTAATTTAACCATGCACTCCCGAAAATTCCGGCTGAAGATTTGCGTCTGCGAAAATTTAGCGCGGGAAATAAGGAAGTTGTGCGCGGGAAATACGGAACTTCCGTTGTTGCGTGTGATCTGAATATGAAGGATTTCCGAAGCCGTTTGAGTCTCTTAAGATTCCGGGTAAATAAGTTGTCTCTCATTCGAGTAGGGAGTAACCCGGAGATGTTCATTTGAACGTCGATGGATGAAGTCCCGCGGGGTGGGAGTATTTTCCGGCTATAAGTTGGAAAAAAGGAAAATGCAAAGTTGGAGCTCTTCAAGTTTCTCCGCGTTACCAACGTTTGCCGGAGATTGTGATGAACCAGCAAGGCGGAAACTGCGAGTGAAACTCGGAGAACTCGGGGGCTACTGTTGTGGGTATACTTCATAGGTGTACCATCGACGGTGCCTAGATCCGGCAAGCCCGGGTGGCCCACGGACGGTGATGAGGCATGTGGCCCATCGGGCGGCCCAGTTGTTGTTGATCATGAAGGAAGAAGTCCAGCCCAGGATCAGCAGGCCGGATCCGTACCGACATAGGAGTAACCCGGATCCATGGAGGCCCATGAGGAACCCGGATCCAGGACGACGTGTATGGAAGGCGGATCCGTGACGTGCACGGCAAGATATTGTACCGTAGATAGTCTATCTGTAATCCGGCTAGGACTCTCCATGTAAACCCTAGATCCGTGCGCCTTTATAAGCCGGATCCCGGGAGCCCTAGAGGCACAACCACAACTCATTGTAACAACGCGAAAGCGCCCAGATAATTCCAGACAAGCAGCGAGTAGGCCCTCGTCATCGTGCGGGTGTTCCGAAGCTGGGTAACTCGCGTACCACCGTCCCGTGTGCACTCCGCCCTATGGCCCCTACTTCTTCTCCCCCTCGTGAGGATCCCTCCTCCGAGGTACCGTCGATTAGGCAACGACAATGATGAAAGTGATTATTGTGATAATTATGGTTGTGTTATTTTTTGACCAACGTTATTAATGACATGATCGTGAGTTGTTGCAATAAGAAGTGCATTTATCTCTATTTCTGCCCAACGGTGACATAGTTTTAATTGCACAAACAATTGTATGTTCTAATTTTGACCAACGTTGGATTATTGCATGCAATTGTTGTTATGATCTCATTTCATTGTGGTTTAAAGAAGGGTACTACTTGATGAGCTGCATCAAGGATGTTCCAACCCTCAGAGGTGACAACTACAGTGAATGGAGAAAGAAGGTCGATTTGTCTCGAGGTGGACTGGGTTCCCACAGACGGTCGACCAAAAGATCCGATCGAAATGACAAGGATAATGATGCTGCATGGCAGAATAAAAGGTGGCTAAGTGCCATTTATAAAGAATACAATTGAGATCGCTATTGTGGGCTCAATTGCAGAGTGTGCTTCCGTAGGGAAGTATCTTGAAAGAATAAAGAACCAGTTCACTGGTTCTTCAAAGATATGTGCGATCCAGCTGCTGTAGCAACTGGTGACAGAAAAGTACACATGGACAGGAAGGACATGGCAAGTGTGCCATATGTTGTAATAATGCTTATGTGGGTGCTGTCACGTTGTGTAATGTGAGTGAAAAAGTGTTGTCCGCGTTGGACAAAGAACAAAAGAAAAGAAAAGAACTGATGAATCGTCGAAATATGGCATTGTCGCTTAGGCCATATTTCGAGGGGGAGAATAGAAAGACTTGTTAAAAAATGGTATTCTTCCTCCATTAGAATTCTCAGACATAGAACGGTGCATCGATTGCATTAAAGGAAAATTTGTAAAGCAAATTAAAAAGGGTGCAAATCGAAGCACAACAACACTAGAAATAATTCACACCGATATATGTGGACCATTTCCGGTGAAAAGTGTGGATGGCTATGATTCGTTCATAACATTCACGAATGATTACTCCCGATATGGTTATATTTATCCAATAAAAGAAAGAACAGAAGCGTTGGATAAATTCAAAATATTCAAAACTGAAGTTGAAAATCAGCATGATAAAAGAATAAAGATAGTCAGGTCTGATCGTGGAGGGGAGTACTACGGTCGACATACTCCATATGGCCAAGTCCCTGGACCTTTTGCAAGGTTTCTACAGGAGACTGGAATAGTCGCCCAGTACTCGATGCCGGGCAAACCTCAGCAGAATGGGGTAGCTGAAAGGCGCAACCATACCCTTATGGATATGGTGCGCAGTATGATGAGCTATTCCACCCTACCATTGGGATTGTGGATTGAGGCGTTAAAAAACCGCTATTCACATTCTAAACAGAGTACCGAGCAAATCGGTGCCCAAAACGCCGTATGAGCTATGGACATGGAGAGTGCCTTCTCTAAACCACCTAAAAGTGTGGGGGAGCCCTGCTGAGGCCAAAGTATTCAATCCAAATATCGCAAAGTTAGATACTAAAACAGTCAGCTGCCATTTTATTGGCTATCCTGAAAAGTCAAAAGGTTATCGTTTCTACTGTCCAGAGAAATACACAAAGTTTGTGGAAACAAG
This sequence comes from Lolium rigidum, assembly GCF_022539505.1. Classification (NCBI taxonomy): domain Eukaryota; kingdom Viridiplantae; phylum Streptophyta; class Magnoliopsida; order Poales; family Poaceae; genus Lolium; species Lolium rigidum. Next base: position 42,156,206 of record NC_061513.1, on the reverse strand, counting down.
ACATGCTGTCTTCTTAGAAGACGAAATGATGAGGGAGAGCATGGTAGCTCGGAAAATTGATCTTGAGGAGAAGAGGGTGCATGCACCTAATTCGATGACTCAGGAGCCATTTTTTGCGCTACCATGTGCACTTGTACCGACGATCCCTGTGATTGTGGTGCAAGCGCCTGTTGTAACTCCACCCATGACAACGATGAGTGAAAATTCGGAACTCTGTCCGTCGGGAGCCGAATGAACCATTTGTTGAGCATGAAAGGGAGCAACAACAGCCACCTCTAGAGGCAAAAGGATTTACACAAAGAGAAGGGATAGATTACAATGAGACATTTTCTCCGGTCTCATGTAAGGATTCCTTCAGAATCATCATGGCACTAGTTGCACATTTTGATTTAGAGTTGCATCAAATGGATGTAAAGACGGCATTTCTAAACGGGGATTTAGAAGAAAATGTCTACATAAAACAACCCAAGGGTTTTATCATGGAAGGCAAGGAAGAAATGGGATGCCGCCTAAAGAAATCCATTTATGGATTAAAGCAAGCCTCCATACAGTGGTATCTAAAGTTTAATGAAACAATTAAGAGATTTGGATTTAAAGAAAATATTGAGAACAATTGCGTTTATGCAAAGTTTAAAAGTGGAAAATATATTTTCCTAATCTTGTATGTGGATGATATTCACGCTTGCCGACGGTGATGTTAGTCTACTGCAAGAGACAAAGAAGTTCTTGTCCTCAAATTTTGATATGAAAGATCTTGGTGAAGCGTCATATGTTTTGGGCATAGAAATTCACCGAGATAGAAACAATGGAGTATTAGGACTATCGCAAAAGGCTTATTTAGAAAAGATTCTAAGTAAGTATAATATGCATAAGTGCAGTGCCACACCTGCCCCTATAGTCAAGGGCGACAGTTTTGGGAAACATCAAAGTCCCCAAAATCAATACGAGCTCGATCAAATGAAAGCGGTTCCATATGCTTCGGCTATTGAAGCCTACAGTATGCACAAGTGTGCACTCGCCCTGACTTAGCATTTATCACCGGAGTACTCGGTAGATATCAAGAAAATCCAGGTTTTGAACACTGAAAATGGTAAAGAAGGCATTGCGTTATGTGAAAGGCACAAAAGTTACATGCTAACATACAGAAGATCTGATTCCCTAGAAATAAGAGGGTATTCAGATGCATATTTTGCGGGGGATAAAGATGATAGAAAATCCACATCTGGATATGTATTCACCCTTGCAGGGGGAGCTATTTCGTGGAGAAGCTCCAAACAAACCATAGTTGCATCATCCACGATGTATGCAGAATTTATAGCATGTTATGAAGCCACGGGGCAGGCATTATGGTTAAAGAAATTTATACCCGACTTGAAAGTGGTAGATTGTATTGACAAACCACTAAAGATGTACTGCGACAATGAGCCAGCAGTATTTTATGCTCACAACAACAAGTCGAGTAATGCTACAAAACCGATTGAGGTTAAGTATTATGTTGTGAAACACAAGGTCAAGGATCAAACGATTAGTCTCGAGCATATAAGGACAAAAGATATGCTTGCGGATCCGCTAATGAAAGGCTTACCACCCAGCGTGTTCAAGGAACACGTAGCCGGCATGGGTTTAAGGGAAAGTCTTACCTATCCTGGATCATAAGAGGCCCAAAAAGTAAAACAATTTGTTTCAAAACAGAGAAGTGTATTGTGGCTGTCTGATTCTATCGGCAACATAGCTGTGACGATGAAACATGCCCTATGGACTGATCCAAAATGAAACGAATAAAGTGAAAGTATAAAGTTAAAAGAAAAGTTGAGATCAAGGGGGAGAATGTTAGGATTGATCTCCACCGCACCAGAGCCCAACGGCTCTGGCACGACCCCTTGACCTCGTCCGCGCCCTGATCGGGGGCGCCCAACCGTTCGCTGGTTGGTGGGCCCCTGTTGCCTGCACTATATAGAGTGGTGGGGGCCAGTGGCACTCGGTACGAGGTTACCCTGAGCTGTCACTCGCCCCACCAGATGACCCACCGATTAGGGTTAGTGCAGTGCCGACGGGAAGCTCCGCTGCCACCTCTCTCCCTCGACCTCACGCCGTCGCCATCGCCACCTCCACCATGTCGACTGCGGCGGATTCCTCCTCCAAGAAAAAGGTAAACGCTCACAGTACCCAATCCTACCCGACAATGATCTACTCTAGGCGATCCAGTAAAGTTTACAATTCCGTATCTAATATTTTTTTACTAGTACACCATCTGTTCATTGCTCCATTCCTAAAGCAAAGAATGCTAGTTATGACTTGAACATCATGCATGTAACTTGGAGTTGTGTTATCTCAACAACATGCATGCATGCTAGTTATCTGCTTGCATACTTCTGAAATGTGAGTTCTAACTGTCGCGTCTAACTGAAATGTGTGTTATAAATGTTGTAGTCTGAACAGCATGTAACTTGGAATTATGTTATCTGAACTTGATTTCTACCTTATCTGCTTGCAATTTTCCAGTAAACTCTGTCCTAGTAAACCCGGTATATTGTTAGTGGAATGCCCCTCTGATGAGGTTCGAGATAGCAACGTTCCACTTATATTTGTTGTTCCTTAACTAAACAAAATAGCTGTGTCGTGAAGGTATCAAACTATTGTCTATGGTACCTTATGCAGTCTGTTAATACACGAACTTCCTTGCCCTAAATCATGGACAACTCTATCTGTAAGAAGATGTATTTTATGTTCACAAAAACAATTGTTCATTCGTTCATCTGTTATTAGAAATTTTTGAGTTGGTGAAGGAATGTGACCCTAGAAATCTACTACGTAGCCATTTGAAATAAAGTAATGGCTTTGATTATTCATATGAAGTTGCTGGTATCAAGGATTTTTTACATGAAAGAATTGGCGGTACAAATACCTCGTTGAACCCTATATGCATGGAACTTTGTTGCATCACTGCATTGAGAAATTTTCATATTGTACCGTGCAGTGTCTCCCTCGACTTCTTACATGCTATACTTGTTCTGAGACAAACGAAAACTAGAGACATAACTAAATGTAGCAGCGACATTTCTTCGCGGTGTCACAAGTACATATGCATCGTATTCAACAGAAAAAATCAGCATCAATATGGACTTTCGTTGAGTTCTTTGTGCAGGATTCAGACTTTCAGACTATTCTGGAGTCTTTCTTGTAACCATTAAAATGTAGTGAAGTTTTTGTAACAATATGAAGGCTGAAGACACAGGGCCCTCTCCCCAACTTAACGATCAATACAGATTTATATATATATATTTTAATATTGCATAAATAATTTTGAATCTCCTTGGCCTATACACTAAAATGAGCATATATTCACCACTCCAGGGAGCTATCCAACTTTCTTTCTCCACTCCACTCTCTGCCAACAAGTAATACTCCTCTGCCCTGAAGAAGCCACTCTTAATTTCCATCCAACAAATAAAAGAGATTTGGGCACAGAGCCACAGAGTCTAATCAAGCATTGGTAGACTCCTCTTCATCATGCCATTCTCTGCCTCTTACTTAAGATCCCTGCAACCTTCACGCAATTGACCCATCCTCCCTTGATATCTTAAGCTTCCTTTTCTACAACCAAACCCATGAACTGATGACCGAGCAGCATGTGCGGCTGCAAATGCAAATGAAGCCATGACGAGTATGCCTCACTGGAGTCCATTTGCTGTGTTTGACAGAATGACACCTCTCCACACAGTAGTGCATCAAGACAACATGCCACACATTTTTCAGGAGAGCACAGGCCCTGCCTGAAAGCAAGCACATAATGGTGCTGTTAGCTATTATTTGACTAGTAAAGAAGGATATAATCAGCTAACAGAGCAACCGCATATCTATCGGTTGGGAACTTGGATTGGATACCCTCTTCTCTTCTCAACCTAATGGAAATCGGCAAAAACATGAAACTTGCTCAAGGTCCACTCCAACAATTAGAAGAAAATAGTTGCAATGATTAGATGAAATTGAGAAATAGAGAGTCGTACGCATGAACATTTAAACATGTAACCAGAAAAACTTCCTAAACATATCACATTAGTGGCAACCAACGGACACATATGACAATGGTGATTGCAAATACTAGCTACATTTAACTATTTGGTTTTTATGTTAAGTATATCCAAGAGAGATGTCGAGAAATATACTCCAAGGCTCAAGGTTTGACAAGCCGAATCTTGGATGGAGACCTTAATTCTAGCTGTATAACACACTCCCAAAACCTGGACCTGTTGAAGGATAAATTAAGAATATGCTGCAAAACGAAGATTTCCTGTTTTATTAGCAATAGCAGGACTGCCATTCGTTGACTGACTAAAAACAAACTGTCTACAACCCTAACAGACAACAGGCTGATAATTTACTCAAAACTACTCGATCGTTCGAGATTAGGCACAATCTGCCCCTTAACAGATTTAATTTAGCTTCCTCACGCTACCAGCTCCCTGCTTGGCAATTCCTTTCCGAAATCGTCTCCGGCCAGTGCAAGGTACTCTGCTCCCTCCCTGTTCAGCTTCATCGTCAGTTAGCTCGCGTTCGACATAGCCTTTCGAGTAGTACTCACTGAGGATCTCATCTCTCTCCTTGAGGAAATCCGCTGAAATCTTATTTATTCGCCGAATAATCTTGACAACATAGTCATGCTCCTCGTCCATGCGCACCGGGAGCCCGCCCAAGTCTTCCAGGTTTGTGCAGGCTAGCCTCTCCTTGCTCACCTTGGGGACTATGTCCTCGGGGATGAGCACGTTCTTGTACCTGATGTAGCTGTCGATCTCTTCCTGCGTCATCCTCACCTTCTGCTTCGTCTTCGTCTTGCCACCCGCCGTCGTCACGACCCTAGTTTTACCTTGCTCCGGCAGATCAGCCGGCTCCGATTCAGCCGCGTTTCCTTTTCCCCTCGCCGACGAACTCGCCATCTGCGCCTTGATTCCGCCGCCTTCCCCTTTCGGCCTTCCCTCTCGCAGACGAACTTAGAGCATGTCTAACAGACCCCTTCCAAATCGGTATAATAACCGCCGGAATACGGGTTTCGGCTCTACCCGGACGTCTAGCAGGCCCCGTAAAAATGGCCCCCGCTCCAATTTTTGCTGGTTTCGATTACGGGGCGGGTCTTCGACCCCTACTTGTGCGGGGTGGGAGCGGGGATAGAGGGCCAAACCGGTATCCTCCCCTCCACCCGCGCGAAGGGTTTCGCTGAAGCCAACCGCCGCCGCCGCCCGATCTCCTTCGTCCCGCCCTTCCCGGCAACGACACGGCCGGATCTCGCTGCCATGGATCGTCCGCAAGGGCCGCCTACCGCGGCGGTGCACCTCCTTCGGCCGCGGTGGTTGATGTCCCCGTCGGAGGTCCGCCGAACGCCGGCGACGTGTCGACCATGATCTCCGCCACCATCCCGTCGAAGAGGAAGAGGATTCGAAGCAATTCTTCGAAGCACCTGCTGCAGCCGCAGCTTCGCCGGCCGAAGCCCCGCCGGCTGCCAAGAAGGGGGGCAGGATGAAGACCAAGGTGGTCGGGCCGAGGGGCGTCGCGCCGGCCAAGGTGAGGACAAAGGCAATCAGCCGCATCGGCCTCGCGCCTCCACCGCCCTCCAAGGCCACGACCCCTCCACCCTCCGTTCCGTCCGATGCGCCGCCCGTGCCGCCGCCACCCACCATGGACGTAGACAAGATGTTCGATGTTGAGTCCACAACATCGTACATGGACATTCTCAACGAATCCGCGGTGAATTTGGACGCCGACATCGATGCATTCGATGGGGAGTGCAACGTCGAAGAGATTGATGACGAGGAGGAGGATGAGGGTGACGAGGAGGAGGTGAAGCTTGCCAAGGTGGAAGCAAGGCGGGAAGATGCCAAGTTGAAGGCCGAGCTTGACTTGAGGATGATCGCACTCAAAGAAGCCAAGGCCATGAAGGAGCTCTTGGCCGAGGAGAGGGATATCATGATGATGCGCACCGACGGCATGGACGAGGATCAGCTGGCATGGTGGAAGGAGACCAAGGCGGACATCATGGCGAGGAAGAAGGCTGCGCGTGAAGCTCGTGCTGCAAGTGCTCAAGGTGAGTCTCCGGCGAGTGGTGGCACCGCTGGCGATGGACTCGTTGATGGTTGATCACATTTGGGAACTTCTGTGGCTTGAACATTGACTATGATCGCGTTGTGATGTTAAAAACTACTTCCTCCGTTCCTTTCTATAGTGCCTATAGATTTTTGTCATTTGGTAGCTTGGCTTTTTTTAATTACCCCCTCCACCGATCAACTTCCACACGACATGCATAAAAAAAAATCCATATAAAATAGGAAACAATTAATTGAGATTCCTAATGCATGGCCCCAATGATTGCTTAGATTTAAGAAGCAATGTTTTTCTTTCCTTAATTAAATCTGGTTGCACATATATGGAAGGTCAACCAGATAGATTTGTGGGATTTGTTATGCTAAGTTAGGAAGTTGTCGATTTTCCTAATTTTAGTCTGATCTCAAATCGTTTAGCCAGAGGGTCTTGTGTAAAAAATACTCTTGCACTAATTTCTGTGCCAAAAAACTATAAGCATTATAGAATGGATCGGAGGGAGTATGAATTATGCATCATATATTTTGGATGTGCTATGTTTGATCTGAAATTGTTGTGCAAATTGTTATCTAAAACCCTGTTTTGAGGGGTCGAAAACTCGTCCAAACTAGCAGAACCCGTATCTCCACCCCGTAAAATAGAATATAAATACAGGGTCCTCTACTCGTGTTTTAATGGGCGAAAAAATACAGAAGCTGTTAGACATGCTCTTAAAAGGGAGTCCTCCCCGACTGCTTTTTCTTTTGAGAATTGAGATTGAGAATTTCTGTTGGGAACCCGGATCAGCTGCAGGCGAAGGTGATGTACCGACATTAATGAAAGCCCAACCACGTGACAGATTAGGCCCAAGCGACTTGAAGATGGAAACAACTGGGCTGGAAACCGCAGACCGGCCTGATATGGTGCGGATCACACAGGCATAAAGGGCAAATCCTATTCCCCGCTTAGTGCGGGCGCTATCTGGCGCTCCGCCCACGTCGATCTCTCTACTGGGCCAGCCCATTTCCTCATCTTCTTCTTTTCTCGTCACGAGCAGCAGCGATCGGTATGAGGTTTTTCGATCTTGCGTTTTCCTTTTTCGGTTCTCTGCTTCTTTCAACAGTTTTTTTCAGTCCGCGAATTCTGGCTTGATTTTATGCGGTTTGACAGCAGGTCTTTATATTTAATCTGGGTTATCCGTTTATTTTTTGGAAGTGTTTTTTCTTCTTTTTTATTTTGTGTTTTCCCTTTCCATATTCTGCACTACTTTTCTATGTTTTTTAGATTTTGAAAAAATTCAATTATAAAAATTTACTTTTAAGAAAATGTTCATTTTCTGAAAATGTTTAGTTTTTTCAAAACTTTGAATTCCGATAAATGTTCATTTTCTAAAAAACTGTCAGATTTTGAAAAATGTTCAGTTCAGAAAATTATTCTATTTTTAAAACTGTTTAATTTTATGAAAATTGCTCATGTTTTGAAAATGTTTCTGAAAACAAAAAATCTGCACAAATTTCAAATTCGAACATTTTTCATATCCGAACAAATTTTGAATACAAACAATTTCAAAACATGAACAAATTTCAAATTTGAAAATATATTACATCCAAACAAATTTTAAATATAAATAATTTAAAATTTGAACAAATTTCAAATTTATATTTTTTTAGATCCGAACAAAATTTTATATATTAGCATTTAAAAATCTGAACGAACTTCAAGTTAAATATTTTTTAGATCAATTTTTTTTTCATATTTCAACAGTTTTCAAATTTAAACATTTATTCAAACCATATAAATATAATAAAATAAAAATCAGCCAGACCTTAAGTAAAATCAGCAGCGCAAAGTAGTTAAGCATTAGCACTTAGCAGCGGCGCGTACGTAACATGGGCCAAGCCCATCTTAGACCGCCACATGAGATTCCCTAAGTGGAGCCGACCGAGCTCGCCGCTTAATGCGATGGATAGGAGCTCCCGACATAAAGGGAGGCCACCGACGCATGAAGGGACAGGATCACGGGCCAGGCTCAACACGCACTAGTCTACTCATCCCTATCATCGGCAACGGTGCAATACCGAGCCTCCTGCGTCGTCGCCTCTGCCTCCCCCCATCACCTAAGTAACCACATACGGCCCGCGACCGGTGGCGCTACCGCCCTACCTCGCCACCCCTCCCGGTTGAGCCACATCCTCCGTCGGTCCCCCGTCACCCCATCCTCTCTCTGAACCTCGTCCGGTCGGTGAACCCTCCCAAGAATCCCGAGATCTCGTCGCCGACGAGCTCCGCGAACCCACACCCTTAAGTTTTCTTCCTCGCCTATGTCGGCGACGCCGAAGCGAGCCACGTCATCCTCCTCTCGACGAGGTCCATTCCCCGCCTAGCCGGCTGACGCCGGGCCAGCAGTTGCGTCCCCGTTGATGACAAGGTTGATTGTGTCATCTTCGTGGTCTCTGGCGCGTCTACCCTGTGGTCGCATGTGCCGTCCCGTCGCGATAATAGGACTCATCCCACGAACTGAACTCACAAGTGAGTTTCCGCAATAACGAACGCAAAAGGTGGCAAATAGGATTCCACATGCACAAAGGGAAGGGAGCTGCTTTACACCGACCTGGTCGGTGTATAGCAGCCACCGACCACCCCCCCCCCCATAGATCTTTGTTGGGCCGGCCCACGATTTGCTGAGACTGTTTGCTGTGTATTCGGTGCGGACGGGCCGGCCCAAGTTTGTTTTTCTTTTTTTTTCTTTTCTCATTTTTTCTCTGTTTTAAATCCGAACGAGTTTCAAATTTGAACAAAATTCGAATTGAACGATTTTAGAATTTGAACAAATTTCAAAAATTGAACGATTTTTCAAATTTGAACAAATTTTGAAAATTGAACGATTTTCGTATTGAACAAATTTCGAAAATTGAACTATTTTCGAATTTGAACAAATTTTGAAATTGAACGATTTTCGAATTTGAACAAATTTTGAAAATTGAACGATTTTTTAATTTGAACAAATTTCGAAAATTGAACGATTTTCGAATTTGAACAATTTTCGAATTTGCACAGTTTTTGCCTTTGAACATTTTTGAAATTTGAATTTTTTTAGTTTGAACAAAAAGAAGAAAGAAAAACAAAATAAGAAAGAAAACAGAAAAGAAAAAGGAAAAAAAATAAAAAAACGAAAAAAGAAACAGAAAACCGAAAAAGAGACAGCGAACTGGGCCTGGCCCATACCCGACCAGGGGTGTGCGGTGGCCGGTAGCCACCGACCTGGTCGGTGTATAGGTTTTCCCCAAAGGGAAGGTCCTATATCCCGCTTTGTGCGGGCAATGTCAGGAGAGCCGCCTGAAGTGGTTGCTTCATGGGCCGCATTGGTGCGGCCCAACACATGGAAATTTTTGTTTTTATCTATTTTCATTCTTCTTTTCAAATCCGTGTTTTTCCCAAATCTCAACGTTTTTCAAATCCTAATATTTTTTAATCCATATATTTTTACAAAATCCGAACATTTTCAAAATCTATTTTATTCATATTTGAACATTTTAAACTCTGGATAATTTTCCAAAGCTGATTAATTTTGAAATGTGATTTTTTCAAATACAAATATTTTTGAAATATAAATATTTTCAAGCTCTGCACATTTTTTTTACAAATGTGAACATATCTAAAATGAAACATTTTCGAAAACATACGAGTTTTCAAAATTGAACAATTTTCATAGCTTTGAAAAATCTGAACATTTTTTTTGAAACTCACGGAAGATAGAAAAACCATTGGAATTGGTGAAACTCACGGAAAACCAGTGAAACCTGCAAAAACTGCATAAAACTAGAAAAACTAAAGAAACCATATGTGTTTGCGTCTAATTGGCTGGCCCATACCGGATCGCCCATGTGCGGTACTTAGATAGGGGCCACAGTAGGCGCTGAATAGGATTACATGGGCACTAACCAAGCTTCTTTCATCCATCTTGCAATCCAAAAGAGGTTGTGAGATCTCATATCCAGCTCTAGCTTGTTGCGTAAACATGCATTTTAATTTAACGATTTTCTCGTATGGACCTCAAGTTTCGAACCTCTTTGAAGGTCGGGTTCCATAGCAACAAGTAAGGCACATTGTACGGCAATGTAGTCATCATGACATGTCTCAAAAATATTGCAAGACATATTTGTGGCTTCGTCACCCGGTGGGTCACGAGGGTTGCATCCAAGACATACTCTTTTTCAGCACCTTTTTGTATAATTCTAACATTGCGCTACTAGTCCACAAAAGTTAATTACAGATTCATGCAGTTTCTCTTTTTCTAAGATCACAGCTGGCGGGAAGGTGTTGTTTCGGACCATTTATCTACAAACATTAGTAAAATTCACTTATACTTGTTTCACAATTAATTGGCCTAAGAATTAAATATTTTATTACTATTTACTCCCACTAAAATCAGTATCACTCATGATTATTACTTAGTGATTCAAAATTGATGCATAAGTCACTTAACATTGATGTGAAACCACATTTCGAGGATTGATGTCGGTAAGTAGTAGTAGTAGTAATCTAAAGGTATAATAGATGCCTCCATAGGGGGTCTCACAACGATTTGAGCACGTGAACCGTCCGATCTCCACATTCTAACCAATCTCGTCCGTTGGCCGTGGCAGCGCATCGGCCTCTCCCATTGGTCCTATCACTAGATAAAGTGATGCAACGGCGCTATTCTACCCTCGTACAGTACGCACGCAGGACCCACGTTCGTTTGGGTCCACTCGTCATTGGATTGGGTAAGTCTTTGGGTGGGTCACGTGAGAGTAATAGGTGAGACAGAACCAGCGGCAAATCCTCCCAATCCATCTCTTCTCTTTCTCCCCCAATCCCCTCTCCTTCTCCACCCGTACCTCTTCCCACCGCTTGCTCCGCCAACCGCCGGCCGCCTCCCGCCTTCTCCACCCAACTGGCTATGCCCCCGACAGCTCGCTCCTCCGCCATCGCGCCCTCTAGCTCCTCTGCCAGCAGACCTTCTACCCAAGGCGCTAGGGTTTCAGGTGGCAGGAGGGGTCGGGATTTTCCGGCCGGCGGGGGCCACGGCGGACCCGTATGGAGATGGAAGAGGCGCTGGAGATGGAAGATCTCCTCCAGAGCTTCGTTTCGTCGGGATTTGACAGACGACCGGAGGACACGGTGGCCCCGTGATGTCTACGGGTGCTTCTATTCTTGTAGATAGTGTTGGGCCTCCAAGAGCAGAGGTTTGTAGAACAGCAGCAAGTTTCCCTTAAGTGGATCACCCAAGGTTTATCGAACTCAGGGAGGAAGAGGTCAAAGATATCCCTCTCATGCAACCCTGCAACCACAAAGCAAGAAGTCTCTTGTGTCCCCAACACACCTAATAGGTGCACTAGTTCGGCGAAGAGATAGTGAAATACGGGTGGTATGAATAAATATAAGCGATAGTAACGGCGCCGAAAAAGTGCTTGTCTGGCGTGTGGTTGATGGTAGTAAAATTGCGGGAAGTATAGATGCAGTAAAACAGTAAACAAGCAGCGATAGCAGTATTTAGGAACAAGGCCTAGGGATCATACTTTCACTAGTGGACACTCTCAACATTGATCACATAACAGAATAAATAGATAGAGGCTAGACTCTACACCCTCTTGTTGGATGATGAACACCACTAACTGTGTAGGATTACACGAATCCTCAATGCCGGAGTTAACAAGTCCACAATATTCGATGTTCATGTTTAAATAACCTTAGAGTGCATGACAGATCAACATAACCAAACCAAGTACTAACATAGCATGCACACTGTCACCTTCACACTACGAAAGGAGGAATAGATCACATCAATACTATCATAGCAATAGTTAACTTCATAATCTACAAGAGATCACAATCATAGCCCACGCCAAGTACTACACGATGCACACACCGTCACCATTACACCGTGCGGGAGGAATAAACTACTTTAATAACATCACTAGAGTAGCACACGGATAAATTGTGATACAAAACACATTGCAATCATAAAGAGATATAAATAAGCACTTCACTATGCCATTCATAACAGTGAATAAGTATTCTGTGAAATATAGCCTAAGAGACCCACACGGTGCACACACTGTCACCTTTACACACGTGGGACAAGGAGTCTCCGGAGATCACATAATTAAGTAAAATCCACTTGACTAGCACAATGACATCTAGATTACAAGCATCATCATATGAATCTCAATCATGTAAGGCAGCTCATGAGATTATTGTATTGAAGCACATAGGAGAGAGATTAACCACATAGCTACCGGTACAGCCCCGAGCCTCGATGGAGAACTACTCCCTCCTCATGGGAGACGAGCAGCGTTGATGGAGATGGCGGTGGTATCGATGGAGAAGCCTTCCGGGGGCACTTCCCCGTCCCGGCGGCGTGCCGGAACGAGACTCCTGTCCCCTGGATCTTGGCTTCGCGATGGCGGCGGCTCCGGAAGGTTTCTCGTACCGTGGCTTTTCCGTCTCGAAGTTTTAGGTCAGGGACCTTTTTATAGGCGAAGAGGCGGAGTCGGAGGGTCAACGAGGCGACGACACGCTAGGGGGGCGCGGGCCACCCCCTGGCCGCGCCGGCCTACCATCTGGTGGGCCTGTGGCCCCCCTCTGGCGACTCTCGGGTGTTCTGGATGCTTCCGGGGATTCTAAGATGCTGGGCGTTGATTTCGTCCGATTCCGAGAATATTTCCTTACTAGGATTTCCGAAACCAAAAACAGCAGAAAACGAGAACTGGCCCTTCGGCATCTCGTCAATAGGTTAGTTCCGGAAAACGCAAAAATATGACATAAAGTATGCATAAAACATGTAGATATCATCAATAATGTGGCATGGAACATAAGAAATTATCGATACGTCGGAGACGTATCAGCATCCCCAAGCTTAGTTCCTGCTCGTCCCGAGCGAGTAAACGATAACAAAGATAATTTCTGAAGTGACATGCCATCATAACCTTGATCATACTATTGTAAGCATATGTAATGAATGCAGCGATCAAAACAATGGTAATGACATGAGTAAACAAATGAATCATAAAGCAAAGACTTTTCATGAATAGTACTTCAAGACAAGCATCAATAAGTCTTGCATAAGAGTTAACTCATAAAGCAATAAATCAAAGTAAAGGTATTGAAGCAACAGAAAGGAAGATTAAGTTTCAGCGGTTGCTTTCAACTTATAACATGTATATCTCATGGATATTGTCAATGTAAAGTAATATAACAAGTGCAATATGCAAGTATGTAGGAATCAATGCACAGTTCACACAAGTGTTTGCTTCTTGAGATGGAGAGAAATAGGTGAACCGACTCAACATAAAAGGTAAAAGAATGGCCCTTCGCAGAGGGAAGCATTGATTGCTATATTTGTGCTAGAGCTTTGGTTTTGAAAACATAAAGAGAGCATAAAAGTAAAATTTTGAGAGGTGTTTGTTGTTGTCAACGAATGGTAGTGGGCACTCTAACTCCCTTGCCAGACAAACCTTCAAAGAGCGGCTCCCATGAAGGACGTTATCTCTACCAGCAAGGTAGATCATCCCTCTTCTCTTTTGTTTACACATGTATTTTAGTTTTATTTATGGATGACACTCCTCCCAACCTTTTGCTTACACAAGCCATGGCTAACTGAATCCTCGGGTGCCTTCCAACATTCACATACCATGAAGGAGTTTCTGAAAGAACATCTCTCATATTATGTTTTGTGTGTTTGATGTCAATGTATGTGATACACTAATGGTTGTTTTAGTGGTACAGGGATTACATAGATACATGTGTTTGTGTGTTGGATGTGGTCGATCTGTCAAAAAGTTTCGTAGAAAACTCACCGAGCCGGATAATCCGGGCCGGATATTTCCAAAATATCCGGCCCCTGAATTTCGGCTAAGGACTCTTGGGAATTGCAGCTCAGTATAGGGGCCGGATATTTCAAGAATATCCGGCCCCCTCGAAAATGGCTAAGGACTTGAAGAATTGTCTACCAGTATAGGGGCCGGACATTTGCCCGGACATTGTCATGGTTTTGTACCTGGAGGCCGGATTATCCGGGGGGGCGGATTATCCGGCCCTTACTTAGGGCGGATTATCCGGCCCCCGAAATGCACAACGGCTGGATTTTGGGGAGGGGTATTTATACCCCTCTTCTTCTTCCTTACCCCTTTGCTCAATCATTGCACAAGAAATCTGCCAAGCTTCACCTCCATTAGAGCCACCTCAAGAAACACAAGATTTGCAAGATCTCCTTCCTCCCCCAACCAAATCTCTTGATCTTTGGAGATTCGAAGGAGAAGCCACCGATCTACATCCTCACCGAAGCGTTTTTCATTTCCCCCTCTCTTGTTTGAGGGATCTCATGCTAGTGTTCCTATTTGGTTCCCTAGTTGATTTGTTGTTGATGTGTTGTTGTTGATTGTTGTATTGTTACAGATTTGGGAGCCTCCAATTTGGTTGTGGATGTGTGCCCCAAGAACTTTGTAAAGGCCCGGTTTCCGCCTCGAGGAAATCCCTTAGTGGAAGTGGGCTAGGCCTTCGTGGCGTTTCTCACAGGAGATCTGAGTGAAGCCTTCGTGGCTGTTGGTTTGGCTTGCGTAGCAACCACACTCCTCCAAACGTAGACGTACCTTCTTGCAAAGGAAGGGAACTACGGGAATCATCTCCGTGTCATCGCGTGCTCCACTCTCGGTTACCTCTATCCCATTATATCTCCTATTGCGTAGCTATATCTTGCTTAGTTGATATCCTTGTCATATAGGTAAATTCACTTAGTTGCATATCTAGAGAATTTACCTTTGTGTCAAGCCTAAGTTGAAAAAGAACTAAAAATTGGTTAGCACCTATTCACCCCCCCTCTAGGTGCGGCATACGATCCTTTCAATTGGTATCAGAGCCTCGGCTCTTATTACGGGCTTAACCGCCTAAGAGTATGCCGAACGAGGATCCCACGGAAGAGGCCACCAAGACGGTCTCCATGGAAGACTTCAATTCGTTGAAGTCCTCCATGGAAGCCCAAATGGAAAGCATGAAAAAGATGATTGCCGAGCTTTTGGCTCCGGCCCTTCCCAAGGCTCCTAATGTAGAGGTAAAAGACACGGGTGCGTTAGATGAGGGAGATGCTTCGGACTTACCCTCATCTACCAAACCCGTGGAAGGTGATAACTTAAACACTATCAAATCTCCCATTGCATCTCCTAGGGGAACTAGTGGAGGTGAAAGCTACAATCGAGTAGCTCCACCTTTCCTATCTCCCGATATACCGGTTCTCCATCCCCATTTGAACATTCGGGCGACCCACCTAAGTTTTCTATTGATAATTTCGATACTTGGCAATTTGAGTTCCGCTCTCATGTTTGTAGTGCCTCCAATGAATTATGGAGAATCATCTTGGAGGGCTTCAAGCCATACAACCCCGACAAGTTGACTAGAAGAGAAGCGGTTGATAGTCAACTCAACAACACCGCCTTGCACATGATTCAAACTAGTGTGGGGACAAAGGAATTGCATCGTGTCCGGAACTACACCACCGCCAAGGAAGCTTGGGATGGTTTGGCCGCTAGTTGCATTGGAAGTGAGAGCACAAGGAGGAACAAGTATAATGCTCTTAAGAAAAAAGCCGAAGGGTTCATGAGGCTACCGGATGAAGATCATGAAGTCATGTATGGAAGACTTCTCACCGTTGCCGATGCCTTCCGGCTTATTGGTGCCACCCACATCAATGACTCTTGGATCAAGGAGAAGTACATTGAATGCATGATGCCATTTGTACCCATTGATGTCAAGACTCTTGTGGGAAGGGAATGCTATTCCTCTCTCACCTCTCAACAAGTCGTGCACGAGATGCAAGCTCTCAAGGTGCTTGAGGAAACCTCTCATGATTCTCGCAATCGTGCTCTTGGGATGACAAAAGGTTCCAACCTTGCCTTGGCGGTCAACTCCGTTGAAGAAGTGATTCCTCAAGAATCTTATAGGGCATCTTGGAGTATGTCCTATCCGGAAGATTTGCAATGCCACTACCATGATCACATGGCCTTCCATGCAAAATCCTTTTGGGTTGATCCCTCCAAGGCCAAGGAAGACAACATCAAGAGGAACAACAAAAGTGGGTTCACTAGCTTTGGTCCAAAGACAAGATCATGCTACAATTGTGATGACAAGCGCCACTTCATTGCCGAAAGCCCCTATGAGAATAGAGAGCTTCATAATGGGAGGCTCATTCCCAAGGACAAGAGCAAAGACACAAAGGGAAAATATTCAAAGGCCCCCAACAAGAAGTTCTACAACAACAAGACCAAGAAGGGCAAGAGGCCCTCAAGAGTTGTGCTAGTAACAAGGGAAGAATATTCATCCGATGAAGTTGAAAGTTCTAGTGGTGATGAAGATGAAGAAAGCTCAAAGGAATTGGCCGCCATCGTCACCACCAACATACCCTCTTCATCTCTCTTTGAATCTCCCAATGAGAATACTCATATCAAGAATGCACATTGCTTCATGGCAAGATCCTCCTTGGACACACCTATTGTGCTATCAACTCAAGAAGAGTATACCTCCGGAGATGATGATATTGATGATGAAGAAGATGCAACCTCTAATGGATTGGTCGCTCTTGCCTCCCTCTCCACTAACTCTTCATCACCAAGTGAATCCCCCAATGAGGTCATTCATGTTGAGGAAGAAAGTTGCCTCATGGCTAAATCCTCCGAGGTATCATCTCCTAGCCCCTCTATGCCTAACATATCTAGTGATCTAGGGGTTGATGATGCTAGTCTAAAAGTGAAACAAGAAATGCTAGATTTTGATGATTTCATTCTCAACCTACAAGGTAACACTAAAAAGCATGTTTCAAACCTCATGGTTCGTATAGCTCAACAAAGTGATATGCTTGAGAAAAAGGGTCAAATAGAGAGAGGAGACTCTCTTGAAATCCATGCTCTTAAAAATGCTCTTGAGGAAAGTCAAGAAACTATAGCTTCTCTTGAGGAGAGGCTAGAAACTCTTGAAGAGCCTCAAGATAAAATTAACAAGCTCACAAAAGCTAGAGATCTTGCTAGGGCTAAGTCTAAAGTGCTTAAAAAGGAAAAGGACCAATTTGAGGTTGATCATGAGAAACTTGTGAAGGATCTAGATGAACTAGACAAAGCTCACAAAGATTTGAAGAGTGAATTCACTCTCCTATCCAAATCCTATGAGCAACTTCAAATTAGGCTTGCTACATATGATGTGCCTAGTTCCTCTACTCCTCTATGTGATCATGCAAATGTTGTTGATGAAAATGCTAGGTTGAAGGATGAACTTGCTAAGGCCTCCTCTCCCCAAAGTAAAGTTTCTTTGGATGATCTTTTGAGTAAGCAAAGATCAAACAATGGGAAGGAGGGCCTTGGTTATAATGCCAAGGCAAAGAAGGCAAACAAGCAAAAGGTCAAGCCCGCACAAGAGAAGAAGAAAGACGTCACTAATGGTGAAGCCTCCAAGGGCAAAACCATGAATGATGATGAAGCGGGAATTGCTAACCCTCACTATGTTTTATTTAAAGATTATTATGGTGATGTTTATGCTAAATATGTTGGCCCATATGATGGTTATGTTGCTTGGTCTATTTGGGTCCCAAAGACCCTTGTTGCTAACAAAAGAGGACCCATTGGGAAATGGGTACCTAAATCCAAGAATTGATCTCATGTAGGACTATGTCATCGGAGGTTCAAAATGGGTACTTGATAGTGGATGTATGATACGTCTCCGACGTATCGATAATTTCTTATGTTCTATGCCATATTATTAATGATACCTACATGTTTTATGCACACTTTATGTCATATTCGTGCATTTTCTGGAACTAACCTATTAACAAGATGCCGAAGTGCCGCTCCCGTTTCCTGCTGTTTTTGGTTTAGAAATCCTAGTAACGAAATATTCTCGGAATTGGACGAAACGAAGACCCAGGGGCCTATTTTGCCACGAACCTTCCAGAAGACCGAAGAGCATACGAAGTGGGGCCACGAGGTGGCGACACCACATGGCAGCGCGGCCAAGGGGGGGGGCCGCGCCGCCCTGTGGTGTGGGCCCCTCGTCAGCCCCCCGACTCTGCCCTTCCGCCTACTTAAAGCCTCCGTCGCGAAACCCCTGAGGCGAAAAAACCACGATACGGAAAACCTTACTGAGACGCCGCCGCCGCTGATCCCATCTCGGGGGATTCTCGGAGATCTCCTCCGGCACCCTGCCGGAGAGGGGGATTCATCTCCCGGAGGACTCTACACCGCCATGGTCGCCTCCGGAGTGATGAGTGAGTAGTTCACCCCCGGACTATGGGTCCATAGCAGTAGCTAGATGGTTGTCTTCTCCTCATTGTGCTTCATTGTTGGATCTTGTGAGCTGCCTAACATGATCAAGATCATCTATCTGTAATACTCTATGTTGTGTTTGTCGGGATCCGATTGATAGAGAATACCATGTTATGTTAATTATCAAGTTATTACCTATGTGTTGTTTATGATCTTGCATGCTCTCCGTTATTAGTAGAGGCTCTGGCCAAGTTGGTGCTAGTAACTCCAAGAGGGAGTATTTATGCTCGATAGTGGGTTCATGTCTCCGTGAATCTGGGGGGTGACGAAACCCCTAAGGTTATGGATGTGCTGTTGCCACTAGGGATAAAACATTGATGCTATGTTCGAGGATGTAGTTATTGATTACATTACGCACCATACTTAATGCAATTGTCCGTTGCTTTGCAACTTAATACCGGAAGGGGTTCGGACGATAACCTGAAGGTGGACTTTTTAGGCATAGATGCGATTGGATGGCGGTCTATGTAGTTTGTCGTAATGCCCAATTAAATCTCACCGTACTTATCATGACATGTATGTGCATTGTTATGCCCTCTCTATTTGTCAATTGCCCGACTGTAATTTGTTCACCCAACATGCTTTTATCTTATGGGAGAGACACCTCTAGTGAACTGTGGACCCCGGTCCATTCTTTTAATACTCGAAATACAAATCTGCTCGCAATACTTGTTTTTACTGTTTTCTCTGCAAACAATCATCTTCCACACAATACGGTTAACCCTTTGTTACAAGCAAGCCGGTGAGATTGACAACCTCACTATTTCGTTGGGGCAAAGTACTTTGGTTGTGTTGTGCAGGTTCCACGTTGGCGCCGGAATCTCGGTGTTGCGCCGCACTACATCCCGCCGCCATCAACCTTCAACGTGCTTCTTGACTCCTACTGGTTCGATTAAACCTTGGTTTCTTACCGAGGGAAACTTGCCGCTGTGCGCATCACACCTTCCTCTTGGGGTTCCCAACGGACGTGTCAACTACACGCATCAAGCAAATTTCCGGCGCCGTTGCTCGGGAGATCAAGACACGCTGCAAGGGGAGTCTCCACTTCTCAATCTCTTTACTTTGTTTTTGCCTTGCTTTATTTTATTTACTACTTTGTTTGCTGCATTATATCAAAACACAAAAAAATTAGTTGCTAGTTTTACTTTATTTACTGTCTTGCACTTTATATCAAAAACACAAAAAAATTAGTTTACTTGCATTTACTTTATCTAGTTTGTTTTATTTACTGTTGCTAAAATGGCCAACCCTGAAAATACTAAGTTGTGTGACTTCACTAGCACAAATAATAATGATTTCCGATGCACACCTATTGCTCCACCTGCTACTACAGCAGAATTCTTTGAAATTAAACCTGCTTTACTTAATCTTGTCATGAGAGAGCAATTTTCTCGGTGTTAGTTCCGATGATGCTCGCTGCCCATCTCAATAATTTTGTTGAACTATGTGAAATGCAAAAATATAAAGATGTAGATGGTGACATTATAAAATTAAAATTGTTTCCTTTCTCATTAAGAGGAAGAGCTAAAGATTGGTTGCTATCTCTGCCTAAGAATAGTATTGATTCATGGACTAAATGCAAGGATGCTTTTATTGGTAGATATTATCCCCCTGCTAAAATTATATCTTTGAGGAGTAGCATAATGAATTTTAAACAATTGGATAATGAACATGTTGCTCAAGCTTGGGAAAGAATGAAATCTCTAGTTAAAAATTGCCCAACCCATGGACTGACTACTTGGATGATCATCCAAACCTTCTATGCAGGACTAAATTTTTCTTCGCGGAATTTATTGGATTCAGCTGCTGGAGATACCTTTATGTCCATCACTCTTGGTGAAGCAACAAAGCTTCTTGATAATATGATGGTTAATTATTCTGAATGGCACACGGAAAGAGCTCCACAAGGTAAGAAGGTAAATTCTGTTGAAGAATCCTCTTCCTTGAATGATAAGGTTGATGCTATTATGTCTATGCTTGTGAATGATAGGACTAATGTTGATCCTAATAATGTTCCATTAGCTTCATTAGTTGCCCAAGAAGAACATGTTGATGTAAACTTCATTAAAAATAATAATTTCAACAACAATGCTTATCGGAACAATTCTAGTAATAACTATAGGCCATATCCTTATAATAATGGTAACGGTTATGCTAATTCTTATGGGCATTCTTACAACAATAATAGGAATACACCCCTGGACTTGAAGCTATGCTTAAAGAATTTATTAGTACACAAACTGCCTTTAACAAATCTGTTGAGGAAAAGCTCAATAAAATTGATATTCTTGTTTCTAGAGTTGATAGTCTTGCCTCTGATGTTGATCTTTTGAAATCGAAAGTTATGCCTAATAGGGATATTGAAAATAAAATTGTTACTACATCAAATGCCATCCAAGTTAGAATTAATGAGAATATAAGATTAATGGCTGAACTGCGTGCTAGGTGGGATAGAGAAGAAAATGAAAAACTAGCTAAAAAGGAAAATGTAGCTAAAGTTTGGACTATTACCACCACTAGCAATGCTAATGATTCATATGTTGCTGCACCTCCTACTATCAATGGTAAAATAATTGGTGTTGGCAATGCTTCTACTCCTAGTGCAAAGCGCGCAAAATTACTCGAAACCGCTAAAACCGCTCGAAATCGCTTGTGATAAAACTGCTGAAATTTTTTCCAACCTTGGGGATGATAACCCCATTGCTTTAGATTGTAATGATTTAGATTTTGATGATTGCCACATCTCTGAAGTTATAAAGTTCTTGCAAAAACTTGCTAAAAGTCCCAATGCTAGCGCTATAAATTTGGCTTTCACAAAACATATTACAAATGCTCTCATAAAAGCTAGAGAAGAGAAACTAAAACTTGAAACTTCTATTCCTAGAAAGCTAGAGGATGGTTGGGAGCCATCATTAAAATGAGAGTCAAAGATTTTGATTGTAATGCTTTATGTGATCTTGGTGCAAGTATTCCTGTTATGCCTAAGAAAGTCTATGATACGCTTGACTTGCCACCACTGAAAAATTGTTATTTGGATGTTAATCTCGCTGATAATGCTAAAAAGAAACCTTTGGGGAAAGTTGATAATGTTCATATTATGGTTAACAATAACCTTGTCCCCGTTGATTTTGTTGTCTTGGATATTGAATGCAATGCATCTTGCCCCATTATATTGGGAAGACCTTTTCTTCGAACCGTTGGTGCCACTATTGATATGAAGGAAGGTAATATTAAATATCAATTTCCTCTCAAGAAAGGTATGGAACACTTCCCTAGAAAGAGAATGAAGTTACCTTATGATTCTATTATTAGAATAAATTATGATGTTGATGCTTCGTCTCTCGATGTTACTTGAGTTACACTTTCTGCGCCTAGCTGAAAGGCGTTAAAGAAAAGCGCTTATGGGAGACAACCCATGTTTTTACTCCAGTATTTTTGTTTTATATTTGTGTCTTGGAAGTTGTTTACTACTGTAGCAACCTCTCCTTATCTTAGTTTTGAGTTTTGTTGTGCCAAGTAAAGTCTTTGATAGTAAAGTAAGTACTAGATTTGGATTATCATGCGCAGTTCCAGATTTCTTTGCTGTCACGAATCTGGGTCTACCTCCCTGTAGGTAGCTCAGAAAATTAAGCCAATTTACGTGCATGATCCTCAGATATGTACGCAACTTTCATTCAATTTGAGCATTTTCATTTGAGCAAGTCTGGTGGCCTAATAAAATCCATCTTTACGGACTGTTCTGTTTTGACAGATTCTGCCTTTTTTATTTCGCATTGCCTCTTTTGCTATGTTGGATGAATTTCTTTGATCCATTAATGTCCAGTAGTTTTATGCAATGTCCAGAAGTGTTAAGAATGATTGTGTCACCTCTGAACATGTGAATTTTTATTATGCACTAACCCTCTAATGAGTTGTTTCGAGTTTGGTGTGGAGGAAGTTTTCAAGGATCAAGAGAGGAGTATGATGCAATATGATCAAGGAGAGTGAAAGCTCTAAGCTTTGGGATGCCCCGGTGGTTCACCCCTGCATATTCTAAGAAGACTCAAGCGTCTAAGCTTGGGGATGCCCAAGGCATCCCCTTCTTCATCGACAACATTATCGAGTTCCTCCCCGAAACTATATTTTTATTCCGTCACATCTTATGTACTTTGCTTGGAGCGTCGGTTTGTTTTTGTTTTTTGTTTTGTTTGAATAAAATGGATCCTAGCATTCACTTTATGGGAGAGAGACACGCTCCGCTGTAGCATATGGACAAATATGTCCTTAGGCTCTACTCATAGTATTCATGGCGAAGTTTCTTCTTCGTTAAATTGTTACATGGTTGGAATTGGAAAATGCTACATGTAGTAATTCTAAAATGTCTTGGATAATTTGATACTTGGCAATTGTTGTGCTCATGTTTAAGCTCTTGCATCATATACTTTGCACCCATTAATGAAGAAATACTTAGAGCTTGCTAATTTGGTTTGCATATTTGGTTTCTCTAGAGTCTAGATAACATCTAGTATTGAGTTTTGAACAACAAGGAAGACGGTATGGAGTCTTATAATGTTTACAATATGTCTTTTATGTGAGTTTTGCTGTACCGTTCATCCTTGTGTTTGTTTCAAATAACCTTGCTAGCCTAAACCTTGTATCGAGAGGGAATACTTCTCATGCATCCAAAATACTTGAGCCAACCACTATGCCATTCGTGTCCACCATACCTACCTACTACATGGTATTTATCCGCCATTCCAAAGTAAATTGCTTGAGTGCTACCTTTAAAATTCCATCATTCACCTTTGCAATATATAGCTCATGGGACAAATAGCTTAAAAACTATTGTGGTATTGAATATGTACTTATGCACTTTATCTCTTATTAAGTTGCTTGTTGTGCGATAACCATGCTTCGGGGACGCCATCAACTATTCTTTGTTGAATATCATGTGAGTTGCTATGCATGTCCGTCTTGTCCGAAGTAAGAGAGATCTACCACCTTCATGGTTGGAGCATGCATATTGTTAGAGAAGAACTTTGGGCCGCTAACTAAAGCCATGATTCATGGTGGAAGTTTCAGTCTTGGACATATATCCTCAATCTCATATGAGAATAATAATTGTTGCCACATGCTTATGCATTAAAGAGGAGTCCATTATCTCGTTGTCCATGTTGTCCCGGTATGGATGTCTAAGTTGAGAATAATCAAAAGCGAGAAATCCAAAATGC